>NC_135325.1:45033852-45166355 GCF_048772815.1 Callospermophilus lateralis
CCTTAATACTAACCCTAACACAAAACCTAACACTATAAATAACATCAACCTTAATTCTTACCCTAATCCTAACCCTATCGCTAACACTAACTCTAAGCATAACCCTAACCAGAACACTAACAGGTAGCCTAAACATAAACATAACCCTAACACTAATACTAATCCTAACCATATCTCTAACACAAACCTAACCTAAACCTAACCTTAACCATAACCCAAACATAAATTGTAACTCTAATACTAATCCAAACCGTAACACTAATTCTAAGTGTAAAACTAAACCTAACACTAAAACCAAACCAATCACTAACCCTAAACTTAACCATAACTAACAGAAAACCTAACCCTAAAACCTAACAGTAACCCTAACAGTAACCCTAGTACTTAATTTATAACTAACCCTAACCTTAACTCTAACGAAACCCTAACCCAAACTGTAGCAATAAACCTAACCTAACCCTTACACTATCCCTACTCCTAACACTAACCCTAAACTTAACCTAACCCTAACACAAACCATATCCATAACACTAACACTAAGATTAACCCTAACCATAACCGTAACCCTCACACTAAACCTAACCCTAAACCTTGCCCTAACAATAAAAATAGTCCTAACCCTACCCTAATCCTCACCCTAACTGTAACCCTAATCCTAACCCTTAACCTAAACTAATTAAGTACATACCTGGAAACCAAACACCAACCCTAACTCTAAGGCTAATCCTAATCGTAATCCTAACGCTAACCCTAAAGTTACCCAAACCCTAATACAAACCCTAAACCAAAACCTAACCCTAATTTTAACACAAACTTTAACCCTAACCCTAAATCTAACACTATCACTAACTCTAACTCTAACCCTAAAACTAACCCTAACAAAAACACTAACAATAATCATAACAGTAAAACTAATATGACCATAACCAACATTATCCCTAAATTTAACCTAATGTTAAACCATACCCTAATCCTAAACCTAACTCTAAAACTAACCTCAAAAAAACCTAACACTAAAATAAACACTAACACTAATCCTAACACAAAATCTAACCCTAACCCAAACCCTAAACCTAACACTAACCTAACTCTAACCCTGTCTCTAACCCTAACCAGAATCCTAAGCATAAACATAACCCTAAACCTAACACTAACCCTAACTCTAAAACTAACCCCAACCCCAAACCTATACCTATGCTATACCTAACTGTAACACTAACCTTAAGGGTAACACTAACTCTAAACCTAACAAAATCCCTAATCCTAACCCTAACTCTAACACTAACCCTAACAATAACACTAAACCTAACAATAAACCTAAGCATAACCCTTATCCTAATAATAAACTTAATTTTAAACATAACCCTAAACCTAGCCCTAAACCTAAACTTTACACTGACCCTAACTGTAAACCTAACACAAACCCTAGCACTAACCATGTTTCCATTCGTAACCCTAACTGTAAACCAAAAGATAAACCAAACCCTAACACAAACCCTAACCTAAAGCGTAACCCAAAACCTAACTAAACATTACTCTAACCCTAACACTTACCCTAAATCTAACACTAACAATAAGTCTACCCTAACAGAAACTCTAAATTTGAACCTAAACCTAACCCTAAACCAAACACTAACCCTAAGCCTAAGCCTACGTCTAACAATAACACAAACCCCAACCCTAACCCTAACACTAATCCTAACTGCAACCCTAAACTTAACCTAACTCTAAACCTAAACCTAAAACAAACCCTAACCCTTACACTAACCCTAACCCTAACCTTAACACTAACCCTAACACTAAACCTAAGCCTAATGCTAACCCTAATAATAATGCTAACCCTAACCCAAACCCTAAAACTAACCCTATATCAAACACTAACCCTATGCTTTACCCAAACACTAACCCTAAATATAACCGTAACTGTAACTGTTTCCCTAATCCTAACCATAACTATAACCTTAACCCTAACCCTAACCCTAACACAAAACCTAAACCTAACCTAAACCTAACCCTTACAAAATCGCTAACACTAGCCCTAATCTAACTCTAACACAAACCATAACACTAAATATAACCATAAACCTGAAAAAATCCTTAACACTAACCCTAAACATAAACCTGTCATTAACCTAAACCTTACCGTAAATGTAACCCTTACACAAATCCTAACCTTAACATTAACACTAATACTATCTCTAACTGTAACCCTAACTGGAACCCTAACACAAAGCCTAAACCTAACCCTAACCCTAACCCTAACAGTAACCTTAACCCTAACCCTAAACTTAACTCTAAAACTCACAGGAATTATAACACTAAACCTAACACTAATGAAAACACTAACCCTAACCTTAACCGTGACTATAACCCTAACACTAACACAAACCAATATCTTAACACTAACTCTAAACCTAACACTAATCCTAACCCTAACACTAACGCTAAACCTAAGCCTAAACCTAACCCTAACACTAACCCTAACCCTCACACAACCCTAATTCTATACCTAACCCTTGCACTAACCCTAAACCTAATTTTAACCCTAATACTAATGCTAACCCTAACCCTAAACTTTACACTAACACTAACCCTGACACTAAACTTAAGACTAACCCTATCTCTAGCCCTAATCCTAACCCAAAACGTAACCCTCAACCTAACACTATACCTAAACCTAACACAAACCCTAACGCAAATCTCAACCCTAAACCTAACCTAACCTTTACCCTAACCCTTAGCAAAACCTAACACTAAAATGAACCATAACCTTAACACTCAACCTAAGCCTCAATCAAATTCTAACACTTATCCTAAAGGTAATTCTAACCCTAAAACTCTCCCGAACCCTAACACTAACACTAACCCTAAATCCAACCCTAAAACTATCAGCTAACCCTAACTGTAACCTTAAACTAACATTAAATCTAACCCTAACACTTACTGTAAATTTTATCCAATTCCAAAATCTAATTCTAACCCTAAACCTATGTTTAAAACTAACACTGTCCCTAACTCTAAGAATAACCCTAACTCTAAACCTAACTCTAACCCTAAATCTAACCCTAACACAAACCCTAAGCATAACCCTGACCGTAACAAAACCCTAATCCTAATGCTAAACCAAATCCTAACTCTAAAAGGAATGATAACCCAAATCCTATATGTAAAAGTGACCCTAACCCTAAACCTAACCCTAAAACTAATACTACCCTATAACACAAATCCTAACCCTAACCCTAGCACTACCATATACCTAAACCTAAACCTAACCCTTACACTAACCCAAACCCTAACACTAATTCTAAACATAATAAAACCTTAAATTTAAAACAAAACATAACCCTACCCCTAACACTAACCCTGAACCTAATCCTAAACCTAACTCTTACAATAACCCTAAACCTAAACTTAACCCTAAAACTGACTCTAAATGGAACCTTAACCCTAACCCTAATACTCAGAGTAAACTTAACCCACACTCTAACACTTAGTCTAAACCTAACCGTTACCCTAAAACTAACCCTAAAATTAACTCTAACACTATTCTTAACTCTAAACCTAAACGTATCCCTAACCCTAATACTAACTCTATTACCTACCAAACTCTAACACTAACACTAACACAAACACCAACCCTAACCCTAAACCTATTTATAACCATAACTCTAATATTAACCCTAAACCTAATCCTAACCTTAACACAAACCCTAACAGTAAACCTAACTGTATCACTAACCCTAAACCTAACCCTAATAATAACAATAACCCTAACCCTAACCCTAACCCTAACCCTAACCATAACCATAACACTAATTCTAACCGTAACCTTAACACTAACCCTAACACATACACAAACACTAACCCTAATTCTAACACTTACCCTAAAACTAACACTAACCTAACACTAACCTTAACCTTAACTGTAACTCTAATTCTAAAACTAACCTTACTCTAAATTTAACCCTAATTCTAATAATAAACATAACCCTAAACCTAACACGAACACTAACCTTAACCCTAACACTATCCTTAACACTAAACCCAACCCTAAAACAAAACCTTAAAAAACCCATAACCCTAAATTTAACATAACCCTTACACTAACGCTAATTCTAATACTAACCATAACCCTAAACCTAACACGAACACTAAACCTAACCCTAACACTATCGTTAAACCTCATCCTAACCCTAACACTAACCATAAACCTAAACCTAAACCTAGACCTATCATGAACCCTAACCCTAACCCTAAAAATAAACCTAAACCTAAACTTTACTGTAACCATAAATGTAACACAATACCTAAACTAATCCTAAATGTAACCATAACACTAATCCTAACCCTATCCCTAACCCTTACACAAACCTTAACCTTAAGTCTAACATTAACACTAACTCTATCCGTAACTCTAACACGAACCCAAACCCCAACCCAAACCCTGACACTAATCCTAACCGTAATACTAACTCTAAACCTAAACCAAACCCTCAACCTAAAACAAACACTAAACTTAAACCAAACCCTAATCCTAACACAAAATTTAACCCTAACACTAACCCTAACACTAACACTAAATCTAATCCTAACCAAAAGCCTAACCCTAAAACTAACACTAACACAAACCTAACTTTAAACAAAACAGTACTCCTAACTCTAACCCTAACCCTTACCTAATGCTAAACCTTACTCTAACCCTAACCCGAACTCTAAAACTGACCTTAAACCAAAACTCAAGTCAAACCCTAACACTAATGCTAATCCTAAAACAAAATTTAGCCCTAACACAAACTCTAACCCTAAGCCTAACCTAACACCAATCCTATCCCTAATTATTTACAAAGTCCTAAGTGTAACCATAACCCTAACCCTAACCCTAACACAAATATTAAGACAAAGCCTAAATCTAACTATAACAATAACACTAACCCTAACCCTTACACTCACCCAAACACTAACAATAACACTAATTCTAACTGTAACCCTAAACCTAATACTTACCCTAAACCTAACATTAACCCTAGCCCTAAAAGTAAACCTAAGCCTAATCCTAACCCTAACCCTAACTCTAAACCTAAACCTCAAATTAAGCCAAATTCTAACCCTAACCCTAACACAAACACTCAACCTAAGTTTAACTCTAACCCTAAACCTAAACCTTACCCTAATGCTAACCCTAAAACTAAAAATGACCATAAAACTAACAATAACCTTAACTCTAATCCTAACCCAAACCTGAACAGTAAACCTAACCCCAACACTAAAACTAACCCTAACACAAACCTCAACCCAAAACTTAACCCTATAACTAAACTAACCCTAATGCTAACTCTTTCCTAACCCTAACACTAACCCTATCCCTAACATAAAAACTAACCCCAAAACAAACCTCAACCCAAAACTTAACTCTAAGCCTAAACTAACCCTAACCCTAACCCTAACCAAACCCTAAAACTAACCCTAACCACAACCCTAAACCTATCACTAACCATAACACTAACACTAAACCTAACATTATCCCTAACCCTAACAATATCTCTAACACTGACCCTAACACTAAGCCTGAACCTAACCCTAATCCTAACAATAACTCAAACAGTAACACTATCCCTAATGCTAACCCTAAACATAACTCTAACAATTAACCTATTTATATCTTTAACACTAACCCTAAACATATCTTTAAACCTAACTTTATCTCTAAACCTAACCGAAAAACCTAAACCTAAACCTAGCACTAACACTAATATTAAACATAACACTAACCTTATCCATAACCATAACATGAACCCCAACCCTAAACCAAACATTAATCTTAACCCTAACCCTAACCCTAATCCTAACCTAACACTAACCCTAACACTAAACCTACCCTAAATCTAACCCTAACACAAACAATAACTGTAACTCTGAACCAAACCTAACCCTAAACCAAATCCTTACCAAAACTTTACCCTAACCTTAAACCTAACCCTAACACAAAACCTATATCTAACACTAACATTAACCCTAATCCTAACCTTAAACCTAAACATTACACTAACACTAAACCTAACAGTAATTCTAAACCTAACACTAATTGTGACCCTGAAACAAACCCTAACCCTAAGCCTAACACTAACCACAAACCTAACCCTAAACCAAACCCTTACACTAACCCTAAACCTAACCCTAAACCTAATACTATATCAAAATGTAACCTTAAACTAAACGTAACACTTTCACCACCATAACCCTAACTCTAACACTTACTTTAAACCTAACCCTAAACCTAACATTAAACTTAACCCTAACCCTAAAACTAACCCTAGAACAAACTCTAAACTTAACTCTAACCCTAACACAAACCCTAACCCTAATGCTAACTTAAACCCTATCCCTAACCCAAACACTAACCCAAACCCCTACCCTAACCCAAACATAATTCTAAACATAACGCTAAACTTAAACCTAACCCAAACCCTTAACCTCAAGAAATCCTAACCTAAGCCTACGACTAACCTTAACCCTAACCCTAACACTAAAACTTTCACTAACCCTAACCCTAAACCTAACATTAAATCTAACCGTAACCCTAACCAGAACACTAACACATAGCCTAACACTAACACTAACACTAACCCAATCCCTAACCCTAACCTTAACACTAATCCTAACCCTAAAGCTAACTTTAACACTATCTGTACCATAAACCGTAACGCCAACCCTAAACTTAACTGTAACACTAAACCCCACCTTAACCCTAACCATAACACTAAACTTAACCCTAACACAAACCCTAATACTAACCCTAAAACTCTCCCTAAAACTAACACTAACGATAACCATAACCCGACCTATAATCCTAATTTTAATGCTAACACTAAATTTAACACTAATGCTAAAACTCAATGTAACCCTAACTGTAAACCTAACCCTTACCCTAACACAAACTCTAACCCAAACCGTAACCCTAAACCTAACCTAACCCTAAACCTAACACTAAATCTAACACTAACCCAAACCCTAACCCTGAAACAAACCCTATTCCTAACTTAACACTAACCATAACCATAACTATACCCCTAACACTAACACTAAACCTAACCCTATACCTTGCCCCAATCTAACCCTAACATTTTCTTAAACACTAACCTAACTTCTAAACCTAAACCTAACCCTAACCCTAACCCTAACACAAACCCTAACCCTAAACCTAACACTAATCCTAACCCTCACAGTTACCTTTACCCTAACCATTACCTTAATGCTAACTCTAAAAAGAACCCTAACTCATAGAATAATGCAAACCCTAACACTGACACTAATCTAACTAAACCTAACCCTAAGCATTAAACTACATAACCCTAACACTAAACTTAAACCTAACACTAACATGAATTCGAACCCTAACCCTAATATTAAGCCTAAACATAACCCTAAACCTAACACTAACCTTAACATTAAACATAACCCTTACACTAACCCTAAACCTAAAACTAACACTAACACTAAATTCTAACCCTAAACCTAACACTAACCCCCATACTATTACCCTAACCCTAATCCTTACACTAAACCTAACCACTAACCATAAACTGAATTCTAATCCTAACCCGTAACCCTAAACATAACCTAAGCCTACCCCCAAACCCTATTCTAACACTTAGCCTAACCCTAACACGTACTATATCTCTAACCATAACACTAACCCTAACCCTAACCCTAACCCTAATACTAACCCTGAAAGTAACACTAAACCTCACTCTAACACTAACCCTTACCATATCCCTAACGCTAAACCTAACCCTTACCTAACCCTAAAACAAACCCTAAAACTAAACTTAACACTAACCCTAAACATAACCCTAATCCTAAACATTATACTAACCTAACCCTAAATCTATCCCTACCACAAACTCTAACCTAACCCTAACACTAACACTAACACTAACACTAATGCTAACGGTAACCCTAAACCTAACCCTATACCTAAACCTAACAAAAATACTAACCTAATCTGTAACCCTAAACGTAACCTACCCATAAATCTAAACCTAATTCTAACCCTAACCCTAACCCTAAACTTAACATGAAATCTATCTCTCACCCTAACACAGACCTTAACACTAACCCTAACCCTAATGCTAAATGTAAACATAACCCTAAACCGAGACCTAACCCTAAACTTAAATTTAACCCAAACAGTAAACCTAACTCTAACCCTAAATTTAAACCTAACCCTAACCCTAAACTTTACACAAACCATAGCCCTAAACCTAACATTATCCCTAACCCTAACTGTAACACTAAAACTAACCCAATTCTCAACCATAACCCTAAGGCTAATCCTAACCATATCCATGACCCATTCCCTAAACCTAAACCTAAACCTAAAACAAATTCTAACAATAAATCTAACCCTAATTTTAACACAAACTCTCTCTTTAACCATAAGCATAACCTTAAGGCTAATCCTAAACTTAACCCTAAATTTAACCCTAACCCTAACACTAACCCTAACCCTTACACAAACCCTAGCCTTAACCATAACAATAACCATAACTTAACAGTAACACTAACCGTATCCTAAAGCTAACCCGAACCCTAACCCTAACTCTAAAACTAAACATAAACCAAAACCTAACCCTAACCTAAACATTAACCCTAAACCTAACACAAAGCCTAACCATAAACATAACATTAACCCCAATATAGGCTACACCATAACTCTAACCTAACTGTAAACCTAAACCTAAACCTAACTCTAAAACTAAGCTAAACCCAAAACCTAACACTAACCGTAACACTAACCTTAAACCTAACCCTAAACATAACCCTTACCCTAATGATAAAATGAACCCTAACTGTAACACAAACCCTAACCCTCACCCTAGCACTAACCCTAAACCTAACCCTAAAACTAACCCTAAACCTAAACCTAATCTAACCCTAACACACACCCTAAACTTATCCTTGACCTTAACCCGAATCCTAACCATAACCATAAGCCTGAACCTAACCCTAATGACAACAAAAACATTAAACCTAAGCCTAAAACTAACCAAAACCTAACCCTATCCCTAAACCTTACACTAACCCTAAACCTAACACTAACTCTAATCCTAACGCTAAAGCAACTTCTAAACCCAACTATTACCTTAACTCTAATTCTAAATTCTAACACTAACGCTAACACTAACACTAAATTTAACCATAAACATAACCCTAACCCAAACACTTACCTTAACCCTAACCATAACACTAACACTTACCCTAAAACTAACTCTAAACCTAACACTAACCCTAACCCAAACCCTAAAAGTAAACCTAAAACTAATCCTAACCCTAAATCTTAACTTAACTCTATCCCTAAGCCAAACCCTAACCATAGACCTAACACTAACCCTAAACCTAACCCTAACCCTAGTTCTAAGCATAAACCTAACGTTAACTGTAACGCTAAACTTAACCATAACACAAACCCTAAAACTAAACCAAAACCTAACATTAACCCTATTCTTAACACTAAACCTAACACTAATCGTAAAACTAAACCTAACACTAACCCTAACCCTAACCCTAACTGTAACCATAACTCTAACCCTAAAGCTAACCTTAACACAAACTATAACCCTAACCTAAACCTAAACCTAAAACAAACTATAACCCTAACCCTAAACTTAACCCTAACTCTAACACAAAATGTAACCCAAAATCTAACCCCATCCTGAACCCATACACTAATTCTAAACCTAACTTTATCACTAACAAAAACTCTAACCATAACAGTAACCAAAATCCTAACACATGGCCTATTCTAACACTAACAGTAAAACACATCCAAACCGTATTCCTAACACTAACCTTAACCCTAACCCTAACACGACTTGTAACTCTAACCCTAACAATAAGGCTAATATTAACCCTAACCGTAACCGTAACCCCAACACTAACCCTAACCCTAACCGTAATCTAACACTAATCCTAACTGTAACCCTAAACATAACCTAAGACTAACCCTAACCCTAACCCTAATATGAACCCTGTCCCTACCGCCAACAATAACCTTAACCCTAACACTAACTTTAACATTAACCCTAAACCTAAACCTTAACATAGCCATAACCATAACCCTATCCTAACACTAACCCTAACCCTAAACCTAAACCTAAAACTAACCCTAACCCTAACACAAATCATAACCCTAAACCTAACAGTAACCATAAATCAAACCCTAACCCTAAAGCTTACACTTACCCTAAGCCTAACCTTAACACTAACACGAACACTAACAGTAACCCTAACCAGAACAGAAACACACAGCCTAACCCTAACCCTATCCTTAACACTACACTAACCCTAACCCTAACACTAACACTAACCCTAACCCTAACCTTAACCCTAACCAGAACCCTAACACATAGCCTAACACTAGCACTAACACTAACACTAACCCTAACCATAAAACTAAACCTAAATTTAAGGAAAACTTTAATACAAACCCTAACATGAATCGTAACACTAACATTAATCCTAACCCTAACACTAAACCTAACCATAACCCTAACCTTAACATAACCCCTATCACTAACCCTTATAATAAGACTAACCCTAACACTAACCCTAACACTAACCTTAACCCTAAGCTTAAGGATAACCATAACACTATTCCTAACCTAATACAAACCCTATCCCAAACTGTAAAATTAAACATAAACTAACATAATAATAACCCTAATTCTAACACTATCCCTAAAACTAAACCTAATGCGAACCATATTTGTAACCCTAACAAAAATATTAAAATTAAGACTAACTCTAACACTAACCCAAAACCTAAACCTAAACCTAGTACTAACACTAACCCTAACACTAAACCTAAACCTAACTGTAACCCTTAACTTATCCGAAGACCTAAATTAACCCAAACCATAATCTTACCCCTAACCGTAACCGTATCCCTAAAACTTACAAAAACGTTAACCCTAACCATAACATTCAACCTAATCCCAACAGTAACCCTAACACTAACCCAAACCCCAACCCTACCCTTAACCCTAATCCTAGTCATTACTCTAACCCTAACCCTAAAACTACCCAAACCCTAATCCTATCACAAACTTTAACTCTAACCATAGCCCTAACCCTAAACCTAAACCTAAACCTAACCCTAAGCCTAAAAACCCTAACCATAACCATAACAGTAACCCTAATCTAATCATAAGCCTAACCCTAACCTAACGTTAACCCTTACTCAAAACATAACCCTAACTCTAAAACTAAACTTAAATCAAATCCTAACCTTCACACTAAGGAAACACTAAACCTAACCCTTATTCTAAATTTAAACCTAACACAAAGAGTAACTCTAAACCTAACCAAACTTACCCTAACCATGAACCTAACCCAAATTCTAACCGTAAACATAAACCTAACCTAAACCTAATCCTAAACGTAACACTAAAGCTAACCCTAACCCTATCCCTAACACTAACACTAACCCTAAGCCGAAACCTAACACTAACTCTAACCATATCCCTAACCCTTACCCTAACACTTACCCTAAACCTAACTCTAAATAAAACCCTAATGCTGACACGAACACTAAACCAAATCCTAACACTAACCCTAACACTAAACCTAACCCTAATACAACCCTAATTCTAACCTTAACCATAACCCTAAAACTAATCCTCAACTTAAACCTAACTCTAACTCTAATTTTTACATAACCCGAACACTAACCCTAAACCTAACCCTCAACCTAACACTAAACTGAACCCTAACCCTAACACTAAACCTATCACTAACACTAATGTTAACCTAACCCTAACCCTAAAACTAACCCTAACTGTAACCCTAACCCTCACCCTAATCCAAACTTTAACCCTTACAAGAAATTACCTTAACCCTAAACATAAACATAACACTATCCCTAAAAGTAAGCCTAACACTAACACTAAACCTAAAATGATCATTAACACTAACACTATCCCTATCCCTAACATAATCCCTAGTCCTAAACCTAACAATAACCCTAATCCTACTTTTAACTTTAACCCTAACACTAACCCTATCCCTAATTGTAACACGAACCCTAACATTCACGTTAACACTATCCCTAATCCTAACACTAACACCCTAATTCTAATCCTAATCCTAAATCTAATCTTACACAAACCCTAACGATAACCCTCACCCTAACCTAAACCTAACCCCAACCCTAACCCAAATCCAAAACGTAACCTTAACCACAACCCTAAACCTTACACTAACACAAAACCTAAGGCTAACCCTAACACTAACGCTAACACTAACCCTAACTCTAACCCTTTCAATGGCCCCAAATCTAATATTATTTCTAACCCTAACCAAATCCTAACCATAAAACAAACCCTAATCCAACACTAACCCTAATATAAAACCTAAATTTAACATTAACTCTAAACATAACCTGAACCCTAAACCTAACATTTACTCTAACATTATCCCTAACACTAACAGTTACCCTAAACCTAACCCTAAAATTAACACTAAACATAAGCCAAAACCTAACACTAATTATAACTCTAAATCAAACCCTAACCCTAACTCTAACATTAACCAAAGCCTAACGCTAACCCTAACCCTAACCCTTACCCTACACCAAACCCTAACCTTAACACTAACACTAACAATAATTCTAACTCTATATCTAACCCTAAAGTAACCCTATCACAAACCCTAACCCTAATCCAAACGCTAACCATAACCCTAAATCTAACACTAAAACTCACCAAAAATCCAACCCTAAAAATTACAGTGTTCCTAAGAGTCACCCTAATCTTAACAATAACCCTAACCATAAACCTAACACAATACCTAACACTAAACTTAACCCTAACACTAACCCTAACCATTACCCTAAACATAAAACTGACACTAACACTAAATCTAAGCATAACCCTAATCCTAATAATAATCGTAAACCTAATCATAACCCTAAACCTAACACTAAGCCAGAACCTAAAACTAACTCTAACACTAATCCCAACACTAACCCTAAACATAATCCCAACCATAACTCTAACCCTATTCCTAATGGTAACCGAAACCCTAACCCAAACACTAACCCTAACCCTAACAAAAACCCTAAACATAACCTAACCCAAAGCCTAACACAAACCCTAACCCAAAACCTAACCAAAGCCTAACCCAAAAACTAACCCTAACCCGGACCCTAACAATAATTCTAAACCTAACCTTAACCCTAACACTAAACCTATTCCTAACCCTAACACTAACCCTAATGCTAATCCTAACCAGAAACCTAACACATCGCCTAAACCTAACCCTAACCATAAACGTAACACAAACCCTAATCCAAACTGAAACCCTAAAACCAAACTAATTCTAACCCTAACAATAATTCTAACACTAACCCTAATCCTAACCCTATCACTAAACCTAACCTTAAAACTAACACTAACCCTAACACTAACCCTAACACTAACACTAACCCTAATAATAACCCTAAATTTAACCCTAAACCTAAACTAAACACAAACCCTAACCCAAACCGCAACCCTAAATCCAACCTAACCCTAACCCTAACCCTAATTCTAACACTAATCCTAACCCTAGCCCTAACCCTAACACAAACCCTATCCCTAACTTTAACACTATCCGTAAACCTAACCCTAACACTAACCCTAACCGTAACCCTAACCAGAACCCCAACAAAAAGCAAAACCCTAAACCTAAACCTGCATCTAACCTTAACCTAACCCTAAAACAAATCCTAATGCTAAACCTAAGACTAACCCTAAACATAACACTCAACGTAAACCTTGCACTAACCCTAAACCTAACGCTAATCTTAACATTGACTCTAGGCATAACTCTAACCAGAATCCTAACACATACCCTAACCCAAACACTTATTCTAAATCTGTACTTAACACTAAACCAAATCCCAACAGTAACCATAACCCTAACCCTAACACTAAAACAAACCATAACTCTAAGCCTAACACTAACCCTAAACATAAGCCTAAAACTAAAACTTACACTAACCATAATCCTAACCCTAACACTAACTCTAAATGTAACCCTAAACCTAACTCTTAACACTTACCTTAACCTGAACCTTAACCCTAACCCTAACCCTAATCCTAACCCTATACCTAACTCTAACTCGAATCCAAATCATAACCATAACCCTAACCTGAACACTAACCCAAACCTTATCTTAACCCTAAACACTAACACTAACCCTAAACCTTACACTAACCCTTACCCTAACACTATTCTTAACACTAACTTGAACCCTAAATCTTACCCTAACACAAAACAAAAAAGTAACCCTGACCCTAACTTAACCCTAATGTAAACCTAACCCAAATTCTAACCATAAACCTAACCTTAACCTTAAAAGAAACCCTAAGTTAACCCTAACACTAACCCTAAACCTTATACTAACACTAAACATAATGCATATCCTACCCTAAACCTAATCCTAAAACAAACCCTAACCCTAACACTGACACTAACCCTAATCTGAACCTTTAACCCTAACCCTTACACAAACCCAAATCCTAACTCTAAGTCTAAATGTAACCCTAACCCTAACCCTAACACTTTCCCTAACCCTACCCTAATTCTAACACTTAGCCTAAGCCTAACACTAACTCTAACCTAAACCTAACACAAACCCTAAATCTAAACTTAAACCTAAACCTAAAACAAACGATAAACTTAAACATAACACTAACCATAACCCTACCCAAACCTAAACCTTACACTAACCCTAACCCTAATACTAACATTAACTCTAAGCTTAACCCTAACCAGAACCCTAAAACATAGCCTATCCTTACCCTAACACTTACAATAATGCTAAACCTTACACTAACAATAACCCTAAACCTATCTCTAAAGTTAACCCAAATCCTAACATGAATCGTAACCCTAAACCTAAGCCTAATCCGAATATTAACCCTAACCCTAAACCTAACCCTAACCCTAACTCTAACCATAACCCTAACCAGAATCGTAACACATAGCCTATCCTTACCCTACACTAACACTAACCCTAAACCTAACCATAACACTAACATTAAAACTAACTCTAAATTTAACCCTTATCCTAACACAAATTGTAACGCTAAACCTAACCCTAAGCCTAATGGTAATCCTAACCCTAACCCTAACTTTAACACTAACCCTAAACCTAACCATAAAACTAACAGTAACCCTAAAACTAACTTTAAGCTAACCCTAACCCTAACATTAAAACTAACACTAACCCTAAAACTAACTCTAACCCTAACTGTAACCCTAACAAAAACCCTAAACCTAACAAAACCTCTAACCGAAAGTGTAACTCTAAACCTATCCTAAACCTAACCCTAACACTAATTCTAACACTAGCCCTAACCCTAAACTTAACACAAACAGGTTCCCTAACCCGAACACTAAACTTAACCCTAACTCTAACCCTAACTCTAACCCTAAACCTAACCCTAAACCTTGACCTAACCCTAAACTTAACACTAAATTTATCCCTAACATTAAACCTAACCATAACCCTAACACTAACTCTAACCCCAACACAAAACCTAACCCTAAACCTAACACTAAAACTAAATCTAATCCTACACCTAACCTTTACAATAACCATATCACTACCCCTAACCCTAACAATAATGCTAACTGAAACCCTAACCAGAACCCCAACTCATAACCTTACCCTAACCCTAAGCCTAACACTAACACTAAATCTAAACCTAATCCTGACAATAACCCTAAATTTAATGCTAAACTTAACACTAACCCTTACACACATTGTAACCCTAAACTAATCCTAACCCTAACACTACCAAAACTGTAAAACTATCATTAACACTACCCCTATCACTAACATTTATCCTAACACTAAACATAAACCAAAACGTAATCCTTACACTAAACCTAACCCTAACCTTAATACTAACCCTAAACCTAAACCTAAACCTAGAACTAATAATAAGTATTACCCTAACTCTAACCCTAAACCTAAATTAATCCAAACCATAACCGTAAACCTAAGCCAAACACTAATGCTTACACAAACCTTAACCCTAACCCTAATATTAACCCTAACCCTATCACAAACTCTAACACTAACCAAAACCACAATCCTAACACTAATCCTAATCCTAATAATAACCCTAAACCTAACCCTTACACTAAAAATCCCTAACCTAAACCTAACCTTATCTTAATACAAACTTTAACACTAAACCTAACCCTATACCTAAACCTAAACCTAGAGCAAATCCTAAAAACCGTAACCCTAACCATAACAGTAACCCTAATCTAACCCTAAGCCTAACCCTAACTCTAACACGAACCCAAAATCCAAACCTAAACCTAACACTATACCTAACTTCAACCCTAAACTTGATGGTAACCGTAAACCTAAACCTAACACAATCCCTAACATTAAGCCTAAACCTAACTCTAACACTAATACTAACCCTACCATTAATACTAAGCATAACCAAATGATAATAATAACTATAACCCTAACCATAACACTATCCCTAACCAAAATTCTAAACCTAACACTAGCACTAACCCTAACCCTAACCCTAGACCTAACCATGACCCTAACAGTTACTCTAACCCTACTCCTATCAGTAACTCTAACCCTAACCTTAACACAAACATTTAACCTAACCTAACCTGAAGCCTAACACAAAACCAGACACTATTCCTAACCTAACCCTAACATTAAAACTAACAACAACCCTAACCCTAACCCTAACACTAATACTAAACCTAACCCTAACCCTAACACTTGACCTAACCCTAACAGTAAACCTAACACTGAAAAATACTAATCCTACCACAAACCCTAACCCAAACCATAACCCTAAACCTAACCTAAACCATAACCTAACCATAAACCTAACACTTACCATAAACCTAATCCTAAACCTAAGCCTAAGCCTAACACTAACACTAACATAAATCCTAACCCTAACCATAACACTAACCCTAAAATTTACCCAAACCGTTAAACTAACCGAAACCCCAAACCTAAACCTAAAACTAACCCTAAAGTTAACCCAAAATGTAAATGTAAACCTAACCCTAAACATAACACAAACCCGAACCCTAATAATAAACCTAACTCTAATTCTAACCCTTATACTAACCCAAACCCAAAAACTAATCCTAACCCTAACACTAACCCTAAAACTAACCCTAATGCTAACCCTAACCAGAACCCTAACACATAGCCTAAACCTAACACTAAATCTAAACCTAACAAAAACCCTAACCCAAACCGTAACCATAAATCCAACCTAATCCTAAACCTATCACTAATTCTAACACTAACACTAACCCTTAACCTAACTCTAACACTCAACCTAACCTTAAACCTAACATTAACCCAAACACTAACATTAACACTAAAACTAACCCTAATAAAAACCCTAAACCTAACCCTAAACCTAACCCAAACCCTAACCCAAACCATAACCTTAAATCCAACATAACCCTAACCCTAACACTAATTTTAACACTAACCCTAACCCTAACACTAACCATAACACGAACCCTATCCCTAACTCTAACACTAAACTTAACCCTAACCCTAACACTTTCTCTAACTGTAACCCTAACCAAAACCGCTACATATAGCCTAACCGTATACCTAGACCTTACCCTGACCCTAAAGTTAACCCTAAAAAAACCCTAAGATTAATTCTAAACCTAACCCTTAACTTAACCCTTACACTAACCCTAACCCTAACATTAACATTAACTCTAAGCGTAACTATAACCATAATCCTAAAACTTACCCTAAAACTAACACTAACCATATCACTAACCCTAACACAAACCGTTACCCTAACCCTAACCCTAACTGAAACACAATACCTAACCCATACCATAACAATAAAATTAACCTAACCCAAATTTAAACTAATTCTAACACTACCCCTAACCCTAACCCAAACATGAACCATATTTCTAATCCTAACATTAACCTTAAAACTAACCCTAACCCTAACACTAACCCTAAACCTAACCCTAAACTTTGCCCTAACCCTTACCCTAAATTTTCCCCTAACAATAAACCTAACGCTAACACCAACCCAAACACAAACCGTAACCCTAAACCTAACACTAACCTTAAAACTAACCCTAAACTTAACCCTCACACTAAGACTAACCCTAAACCTAACACTAACACTAACTCTAACCAGAACCCTTACATATAGCCTAAGGCTAACCCTAAACGTAACACTAATACTAAACCTAACTCTAACCCTAAA
This sequence comes from Callospermophilus lateralis, assembly GCF_048772815.1. NCBI lineage: Eukaryota > Metazoa > Chordata > Mammalia > Rodentia > Sciuridae > Callospermophilus > Callospermophilus lateralis. The sequence continues at coordinate 45,052,149 of NC_135325.1, forward strand.
ACTAAACCTAAATCTAACGCTAACTTTAACCCAAATCCTAACAGAATCTGTAAACCTAACACTAATCCAAACTCTAACACTAATCGTAAATGTAACCCTAACCCTAACACTAACCCTAATCCTAACACTAATCCGAAACCTAACTCTAACCCTAATACTAATTTTAACCCTAACACTAACACTAGCCCTAATACTAACCCTAAACCTAACCCTACCCGGAATTCTAACTCTAACCCTAACCCTATCACAAATCCTAACACTAACCCTTAACCAAAACATAACTCCAAATCTAACCTAACGCTAACCCTAACTCTAATTTCAAGACTAACCCTAATGCTAAACCTAACACAAACCCTATCCATAAGCCTAACACTAACCTTAACCCTAACCCTAAGCCTAACAGTAACTCTAAACCTAACCCTAAAGCTAGGCCTTACCGTAACCCTAAGCTTAACCCTAACACTAAACCTAACCCTAAGCCAAAAATAAACGTAATCCTAACCTTAACCCTAACCCTAACCCTAACACTTAGACAAACCCTAACCCTAACCCTAACACAAAACCTAAACCAAAACATAACTCTAAACTTAAACTAACCCCAATCCTAACTCTGATTCTAACATTAACTCTAACCCTAAAACTAACACTAAAATTAACCTAAACCCCAACCCTAACCCCAATGTTAATTCTAACCATAACCCTAAAACTAAATTTAAACATAAACTTAACCCTAAAACAAAACCTAACCCTAAACCTATCCCTAATTCTAACACAAACCCTAACTCTAAATGTAACCCTTACCCTATCACTAACCCTAAACCTAACCCTAAACATAGCACTAACCTGAACATTAACCCTACCTATAACACAAACATTAACCCTAACCATAACAGTAACCCTAACCTAACCCTAACCTTAACCTAATGCAAACCCTAATCCTAACCCTAATTCTAAAATAAACCTTAACCCAAAACCTAATCCTAACTTTAACACAAAATCTAAACCTAACACAAACCCTAACCCAACCCTAATCCTAACCTAACCATAACCATACTTAACCTTTACCCGTATCTCATTCAAAACCATAAACCTAACCATAACCCCAAAATAACATTACCACAAACCCAAATCCTAAACCTAACACTAAACCTAAACCTAACCCTAACTCTAATCTTTACAGTAACCCTAACCCTAACTCAAAACTTAACTCTATCCCTAACACTTACACTAACCCTAACCCAAAACCGTACCCTAACACTACCCTAAAACTATGCCTAACCATAACATTGACCCTAAAATTAACCCAAAACCTAACACTTACACTTACACTAACCCTAACACAAACCCTTAACCTAACGCTAAACCTAACATTAACGCTAAACGTAACACACTACACTTAAAACTAACAATAATTCTAACCCTAACCCTAAGCATTACCCTAAAACAAACCCTATCACTAACCTAACACTAACACTAAAACTAACCCTAACCAAAACCCTTACATTATCCCTAAACCTAACCCTAACTCTAACACCAAATCTAACCATGACTTAACCCTAACCCTAACACTTACCCTAAACATAACGCTAACTCTAACATTTACCCTAAACCTAAGCCTAACCCTAATGCAAACCCTAACCCTACCCTAAATAGAACCCTAAAACGAACCCTAGCCCTAAACCTAACCCTAACTCTAACCCTAACACAAACCCTAAACCTAAATCTAACACAAAACATAACTTTATCCCTAGCCCTACCGCTAACCCAAACCCCAACACTAACACTAACCCTAATCATAACCGTGCCCTTAAACTTAACACTAATCCTAACACTAAATCTCACACAAAACCTAACCCTAAACCTAACACTAACCTTAAACATAACCCTAACAGTGACCCATACAATAACGCTAACAATAACTCTAACACTAACTTTAACCATAACCCCAACAAGAAACCTAACACATATCCTACTCCAAACACTAACACTAACACTACCCCAATCCAAAATCTAAAACTAACCCTAACCCTAATGTTAACCTACACCCTAATTCTAACACAAAAAATAACCCTAACCCTAAGAGTAAGTCTAAAACTAACCCTGACTGTAACACTAACCCTAACACTAACACTAAACCTAACACTTACCCTAAGACTAACCATAAACCTAACAGTGAATCTAACCCTAACCCTAACATTAACCCTAAGACTAAACATAACACTAATTTTAACAATAAACCTAACACAAACCGTAAATCTAACCCTAACCCTAACCCTAAACTTAACACAATACCTAATTCAAAGTGTAACACTAAAATTAACCTAGCCCTAATCCTATCCCAAATTCAAACACTAACCCTAAATCTAACCCTAACACAAAACCTATCCTTAACCCTAACACTAACTTTAAACCTAACACTAACCCTAACACTAACCCTAAACCTAACCCTAAATTCAGACCTTACCCTAACCCTAACCTTTGCCCTAAAACGAAACCTAACCCTAAACCAAAACCTAACACTAACACTAACACGAACTCTAACGCTAAACCTAACACTAAACCTAAACCCAAACCTAACCCTAACCCTAAAGCTCACACTAAACATAACTGTAACCCTAACCCTAACACTAAATGTAACCAGAACCCTAACAAATAGCATAACACTAAACCTAAGTCTAATAATAACACTGAACCTAAACTTAAACCTAACTATAAAACTAACCCTAACCATAATGCTTAAACTTAGACCTAACCATAAACCTAACCATAAACTAACCCTAACAGTGTCACTAAACCAAACCCTTAAAATAACCCTAACGCTAATCCTAACTGTAAACTTATCATTTACCCTAACACTAACCATACCCATAATATTAACCCTAACACTCTCCCTACATCTAAACCTAACCCTAACGCTAAGCCTAACCCTAAACCTAAGCCTATACCTAACACTAACCCTAACCCTAACCCTTACCCTAACCGTAACACAAAACCTAAAAATAACCTTAATTCTAGTGCTAACTTAATCCTAGCACTAACATTTTAACTAGCACTAAATCTAACCCTAACCCTAAACCTAAGCATAACACTAAACCTAACAAAAACACTAACCTAAACCAAACACTAATCCTAACCCTAACCCTTACTATAACACTTACACTAACCTTAATCATAAATCTAACCTTAACACTAACTCTAACCAGAACCATAACATATAGCCTAATGATAACTGTAAGCCTAACACTAACACTAAACCTAACTTAACACTCAAACTAACCCTAACAGTGATGCTAACCTTAACCTGAACCCTAACATGAATTGTAACCCTAAAACTAAATCTAAACCTAACACTATCCCTAAGCGTAACCATAAGCATAACACCAAACCTAACACTAACCCTAAACTTAACACTAACCCTAAACCTAACGCAAAACCAAACACTAAACCTAACCCTAATCCTAACACTATTCCTAACACCAACCCTAACACTAAGCCTAACTCTAACCCAATCACTAACCCTAACCCTAAACAAAACACTTAAGCTAATCCTAATCTTAACCATAACCCTAACACTAAAACTAAACTTAACCCTAAAAACCTTAAACCTAACCCTAAACCTAACACAAAACCTAACTCTAACCCTAAAAATAAACCCTAAGACTAACCCTAACCCTAACATTAAACCTAACTCTAACCCTATCACTAGCCCTATCCCTAACCCAAAACTAACCCTAACCATAAATGTAACCCTAACCTAACCAAAACCCTAACCTTATGCTAACATTGAGCTTAACCAAAACCCTAACTCTCAAACTAAACTTAACCCAAAACATAAACCTAACCTTAACACTAACCCTAACCCTAACACATACCCTAAACCTAAACCTAACCCTAACTCAAACCTAACCCTATCCTTTAACTTAATCTGAATCCTAATCAAAACCATAAACCTAAGACTAATCCTAACACTAACATTAACGCAAACCCTAAACCTGACCCTAACACTAACCCTAAAACTTTTCCTGAACCTAGCCCTAAACCTAACCCTAAAACAACCATAAACCTAAACCTATCACTACCCCTAATCTAACCCTAAACCTAATCCTCACAGTAACCATAACCCTAATTCTAACACATAAACAAACTATAACTGTAACCCTAACCAGAACCCTAATGTATAGCCTAACCCTAACACTAACCCTAACACAAACCCTGACCCTAAACCTAACCCTAATTCTTACTCTAAACCTAACATTAAACATAACCCTAATACTAACATGAATCGTAAACCTAACACTAATCCTAACACTAAAACTAACCTTAACCGTAACCTAACTATACACTACCCTTGACATTACAGCTAACCCTAATACTAACCCTAATCCTAACCTAACCCTAACACTAAACCTATCCTTATCCCTAACACTAACCCTAAAACTAACCCTATCACTGACTTTAGAACTAACCATATCTTAAAACCAACCTATCCCCAACCCTAACACAAACCCTAAAACAAACCATGACACTAAACCTAACCTAAACCTAACACTAACCCTAGCATTAACTTTAAACTTAACCATAATCCTAAACACAACCGTACCCATAACCTTAACACAAACCCTAAAACAAAACATGACATTAAACCTAACCTAACCCTAAACCTAACCCTACTTTTAACACTAACCCATACCCTAAAACTTACACAAACCCTATCCGTAACCCTAACACTAGCATTAACCTAACCCTAACCCTAACAATAAACCTAAACCTAATCCTAAACCTAGCCCTAACACTAAATTTAGCCTTAACCCTAACCACAAACCTAACCCTAACTGTAACCCTAATGCTAACCCTAAACCTAAACTAATCTAAACCAGAACTGGAACCGTAAACTTAACCCTGAACCTAACCTTTACACAACCTTAACCCTAACCCTAACATTAACCCTAACCCTAACAGTAATACTAAACATACCCTATAACTAAACCTAAACCTAATATAAAACTTAACCCTAACAATAACCCTAACGCTTACACTAACTCTAACCCTAAAACTAAGCCAACACTAACTCTGACCATATCTTTAATCTGAATGCTAACACTTACACTAACGCTAACAATAAACCTAACCCTTACATTAAACCTAACAGTAACCTAACACTAATGCTAACCCTAAAATAAGACCTAAACATAACCCTAAACCTAACCTTAATCCTATTCCTAACCATAAAACTAACCTTAACCCTAACACTAAACATAACCCTAAGACTAAAAGTACACCTAATCATAACCTTAAACTTAACCCTAACCCTAACCCTAACCTTAACACTAACACTTAGACAAAACCCTACACTATAACAAACCATAACCCTAAACCTAATCCTAATCCTAACAAATACCCTAATTCTAAATGTAACCCTAACCCTAACACTAACCTTCAACCTAACCCTAACACTAACTCTACGTATAATTGAATTCTAACCATAACCGTAACAGTAACTCTAAACTAACACTAACACTAACCCTAAACTAAAGCTAAACCTAACCATAAACCTAATTCGAAAACTAACCTTAACCCAAAACCTAACCCTAACCCTAACACTAACACTAACAGTAACCCTAACACTAACACTAACCCTAAGCCTAACGCTAACTATAACCTTAACACGGATTGTAATACTAAAACTAAGCCTAAGACTAACCCTAAACCTAAACTTAACCCAAACCCTAACACTACCTCTAACACTAAAGCTAACACTAACACTTATCCTAATCCTAACCCTAACACTAAACCTAAAGCTAATCCTAACAATAACCCTAACGCTAACTCTAAAATTAACCATAACCCTAATACCAACATTGTCCCTAACCCTAAAAAACCCCAGTACAAACCATAACACTAAACCTAACCTAACCCTAACCCTAACCCTAATCCTACTTCTAACACTAACTCTAGCTTTATACCTAACACAAACCCTATCCATAACCCTAACACTAATATTACCTCTAAACCTAACACTACCACTAACCCTAAACCTAACACTAAACCTAGGCTAACACTAACCCTAAACCTAACACTAACAATAAACCTAACCACAACTGTAACCTAACCCTAAATCTAACCCTTTCACTAACTCTAACTGTAACCCTAACAATAACCTTTACACATAGCCTAAACTTAACCCTAAACCTAACAGCAACACTAAACAAAAAACTAACCATTCCCATAATCCTAACCCTAACACAATTCGTAACCAAAAACCTAATACTAAGCCTAATACTAACCCTAACTAAAATTCTAACAGTAACACTAACCCCAACCCTAACCCTTAACCTAACACTAACCCTAAACCTAACCCTAACCCTAACCCTATCACTAACTGTAACACAACCCTAACCAAAATTGTAACGCTAATCCTCTATGAACCCTAAACCTAACCCTAATATTAACACCAACCCTAATCCTAAAACTAAACGAACACTATCTGTAAACCTAGCACTAAAGTTAACCCTAACCCTAACATTCAAACTAAACACAACCCTAAAGCTAGCTCTAACCTTAAACCTAACCTTAAAACTAAAACTAAACCAAACCCTAAACCTAAACCTAAACCTTATCCTAACCCTAACCAAACCCCTAAACTAACCCTAACTTTAATCCTAAACCTTACACAAATCATAAACCTAACCCTAACATTACCCGTAACCCTAAACCTAACATTAAAAGTAACCAAAACCCCAGCCCTGAAACTAATGCTAATTCCAACTCTTAACCTAACCATACCTCAAAACCTAAACCTAACCCTAAAACAAACCCTAACCCTAAATCTAACCCTAATCCTAACACAAACCCTAAAGCTAACCCTAACCCTAAACCTAACACTGACTCTAACCATAACACTAAATCTAACCCTAACCCTAACACTAACCCTAAACCTAAAACAAACCTTAAACCTAACCATAAAGGGAACCGTAACCTAACCCTAACCTAATGATAACCTTAATCCTAATCCTAACTCTAAAACTCACTTTAACCCAATAGCTAACCCTAACCCTAACATTTAAACTAACACTCACAAAAAAATCTAAAGCTAACACAAAACCTAACCCTAACCCTATCCCAAAACCTAACCCTATCCCTAAACCTAAACCAAATCCTAAGCAAAACAATAAACCTAACCCTAACCCTCACTCTAACATTAATACAAACCCTAACACTAACAATATCACTAAGTTTAAACCTAAATGTAACACTAATACTTACACTAACCCTAACCATTACCCTAACCCTAACACTTAATCTAAACGTAACTCTAACCCTAAACCTAACACTTACCCCAAACTTAAACTTAACCCTAACCTTAACACTAACTCTAAATTTAACCCTAATCCTAACATTAAACCAAACACTAACCTTAACCCTAACTAGAACCATTACCCTAACCCTAAGCTAACCTTAACATTTAACCAAACCCTAACACTATACCCCAAACTAACCTTAAAACATATACTAAACCTAACTTTAACCCTAACACTAAACATAACCCTAACCTAATTCCTAACCCTAACCCTCACCCTAACCCTGACACAAACCCCAATCCAAACTCTAACTTTAAACATAACATAAACCTAATTCTACCCTTAGCTCTCCCTAAAACTAACTCTAATCCTAACACTAACACTAAAACTAACCATAACCATAACCCTAACCCTAACCCTAATATTAACCCTAATCCTAAACCTCTTCTTAACACTAAACCTAAAATTAGGCCTAAACTTAACCCTGACCCTAATAATAACTCTAACCCTAACTCTAAACCTAAACCTAATATTAACCCTAACCCTAAGACTAAACCTAACACTAACAGTAACCCTAACTCTAAAACTAAACCTAAACCTAACCCTAACAGTAACTCTAACCCTAATCCTAACCAGAGCAAGAACCGGAAACATAACCCTAAACTTAACACCAGCCCTAACCGTAATCTAACCCTAACGCTAAAACAAATCCTAACCCTAACCCTAAACTTAACTCAAACTAAAACACTAACCCTAATCCTAACCTGAACATTAACCGTCACCCTAAAAAAAACCTAACCCTAAAATTAACACTAACCTTAAACCTAAACCTAAACCTAACTCTTAAAATAAACTTAACCTTAATCCTAACACTAACACAAACCCTAACCCTAACCCTTATGAGAAACCTAACACATAACCTAAACCTAAACCTAACACTAACACTTACCTTAACCTTAACTCTAACACTACCACTAATTCTAAACCTAACCCTAATGTGAACACTAAATGTGAACATAAACCTAACTCTAACTTAACACTAACCCTAACTCTAACCCTAACACTAATTCAAACACTAACCATAACCATAACCCTAAACCTAAACCTAACATTTAGCAACCCTAAACCTATTCCTGATCCTAACCAAATCCTAACCATAATCATAACCATAACCCTAACCATGAGTCTAACATTAATCCAAAACCTAACCCTAAATTGAACCCTTATCCTACACCTCACCCTAACCATAAACCTTACACTAACTCTCACAATAACCCTAATTGTATAACTAACCTTAATGTTAACCCTAACACTATCCCTAACACTTAAGCTAACCCTAAATTTAACCCTAACACTAACACACACCCTAACCCTAACACTAACTCTAACCCTAAACATAACCATAACACTAAATCTATGACAAAATATAACCCTAACCCTAACACCCGTAACCTTAATCCTAACCCTAACACTTACCCTAAACCAAACCCTAAAACTAACCCTAACCCTGAACATAACACTAACCCTAACACTAACCCTAAGCTAATCCTAACACTAACTCTAACTCTAACCCTAATCCTAACATTAAATCTAAAACACACCAAAACTCGAACCTTAACACTAACCCTAACCCTAACCATAACCCAAAACCCAACCCTAACCTAATGATAATCCTGACACCCTAACTTTAACCATAATCCTAACCCTAAACCTAGTACAAACACTAACCCTAAAGCTAACACTAAATTTATCCCTAAACGTAACACTAACACTTACCCTAACAATAACTCCAAAAATAACCTAATCCTAATAATAAACATAACCCTAAACCTAACCCTAACGCTAATACAAACCCTAACACTAAACCTAACCCTAACAATAAATCTAACTATAAACTTTACCGTAAGCCTTACACTTACCCTAACTCAAACAATAAACTAACACTTACCATAAACCTAATCCTAACAATCACGTTTTTCCTAACGCTAAACCTAACCCTAACATAATCACTAAAACTGTGCCTAACCATAACCCTAACCTATTCATGACCCTAATCCTAACCCTAACCCTTACCCTAACCATGACATTAACACTAAACCTAACGCTAACCCTAATGCTAATCCTAACCATAACCCTAACACTAACCCTAAACCTATGACAAACCATAAAAAAACCCTAAACCTAACCCTATTCCTAATCCTATCACAAACCCTAACTCTAAACCTAACCCTTATCCTAACACTACTAAACCTATCCCTTATCCTAACCTAACCCTAAACCTAACTCTAAACCTAACACTAAACCTAAACCTAAAGCAAACCCTATTACTAGCCATAACAGTAATCCTAACCTAACCCAAACAATAACCCTATAAAAATGCTAAACCAAACACTAAACTTCACAATAAAACTAACCTAACCTCAAAACCTAAAATGAACACCAACACTAAATCAAACCCTAACACAAAATCTAAATCTAACACAAACCCTAACACTACCCCAAACCTTATCCTAACCCTAACCTTTTCTAAACTTAATCAAAATCATAATGGAAACCATAAAGCAAACCCTATTCCTAACGCTAACATTAACCCAAACCCTAAACCAAACTCTATCACTAACCCTAAACCTAGTCCTAACCCTAACCCTAACTTTATCCCTAACATTAAACCTACCCCTAACCCTAAACCTAAACCTAACCCTAACCCTAACAAAATCCTAACCCTAAACCTAACACTAACGGTAAATCTAACCCTAACCCTAACCCTAAAATTTACAAGAACTCACACTGTAACCCTAACAGAACCCTAACACATAGCCTAATCCTAAACCTAGACCTAACTTTAACACTAACTCTAACCCTAAACCTAATACTAACCCTAACACTAACGCTAACCGTAACCCTAACCCTAACACGAATCATAATCCTAACACTAACACTAAACCTAAAACTAACCCTAATCTTAACGCTACCCCTAACACTAATGCTAACCCTTTCATTAACCCTAATACTAAACCAAACACTACCCATGAACCTAGCCCTAAAAGTAACCCTAAACCTAAACATAACCATCAATATAACCTAAACCCTAAATCTAAACCTCATCCTAAACGTTACCCTAATATTTATATTAAACCTAACACTAAACCTCACACAAACCCTAATGCTAAACCTAGCACTAATACTAAACCTAAACCTAAACCTTACACTCACCCTAACCCTAACCCTAACACTAATTTTAACTTTATCCCTAACGAGAACCCTAACACATAGCCTAACACAAAACCTAACATTAACACTAACACTAAACCTAAGGGTAAATTTAAAACTAACCCTAACACGAATCCTAACCCTAACCCTAAACATAAGCATGACACTAACACTAAACATAAACCTAACCCTAACACTACCCCTAACCCTAACCCTAATCCTTACTGTAACCTTAACCTTAAAACTAACCCTAAAATAACCTTTAACGTATACCTAACCCGAATCCTAAAATCAAACCCTAAATTTAACCCTAACCTTATCCCTAACACTAAACCCATGCCTAACCCTAACAATAACGCTAAACCTAACAAAGTCCTAATATTAACCATAAAAGTAACTCTAACCTAACACTAAACTTAACCCTAAACTAATGTAAACCTAAGCCTAATCCTAACTCTGAAACTAACGTTAAACCAAAACCTAAAACTAACCCTAACACTAAACATAACCCTACCAAAAAATCTAAACCTAACACAAACCCTAACCCTAAACCTAACCATACCAAACCTAAACATAGCCCTAAATCTAACCTGAATCCTAACCGAAAATATAAACCTAAACTTAACCCTAACACTATAATTAACACAAACACTAACCCTAACCCTAAAACTAACGCTAAACCTAACTCTAACCCTTATCCTTAAACTAACCTTAACCCTTACCCTAAACCTAACACTAACTCTAACCGTAATCTCAACCCAAACCTAACACCATTAGCCTAAACTTAAACCTAACCCGAACACTAAACATAAACCTAAACTTAACAATAACATCACCCTTAACCCTAACCTTAAACCTGACATAAACCCTAACTCTAATCCTAACAGTAAAACTAAATCTAAACCTAACCCTAAACCCCACACTAACCCTAATCCTTACACTAACCTGAAACCTGACTTTAACCCTAACACTAAACATAACCCTCACCCTAAACCTAACACTAACACTAACACTAAACTTAACACTTACCCTAACTCTAACCCTAACATTAACCTGAATCGTAACCCTAACCCAAACACAAACCCTCCCCCTAACAAAACCCTAACCCAAACTGTAATGCAAAACCTAACCTAACCATAATCCTAACCCTTACCCAACCATAAAATTAACCCTAACCCTAACACTAACACTAACCCTGACACTAAACCTAACTTAACACTATCACTAACCCTAAACCCAAACCTAACCCTCTCACTAACCCTAACCCTAACCCTAAACCTAATATTAAATCTAACCCAAAGACTAACCCTAATACTAAACCTAAAACTATGCCTAACCCTAACCATAACACTAAAAGTAATACTAACCCTATACCTAACACTAATTCTAATCTTATATGTAACCCTAACACTAACCCTACTTCTATGTTTAACACCAACCCTAACATTAAACCTAAGCTTAAACACAAACGCTAACCCTAACCCTAACATTAACCCTAATACTAACCCTAAACATAACCTAACCCTAATTCTAAAACAAACCCTAATTTTAACCCTAACCCTACCCTAACATTAAACCTAACCCTAACCCTAACCCTAACCCTAATTCTTACTTTAAAAGTAACCATAAAACTAACCCTAACCCTAATAAACACCCTAATTCTTAGTCTTACACTAACCCTAACACCAAACCTAACAGTAACTCTAACCATAAACCTAATCCTAACCCCAAAACATACCCTAAACATAACCACAAAATTAACACTTACCCTAAAACTAACCCTAACCCTAAAATTAATCCTAACCCTAAAATTAATCCTAACCCTAACTTAACCTTACACTAACCCTAATCATAACCCTAACCCTAACACTAATTATAACCATAGTTCTATCCCTAACCCTAATACTTACGCTAACTGGAAACCTTATATTTAACCCTAACACTAGCCCTAACCCTAAACGTAACACTAACCCTAACCGGAACCCTCACACTAACCCTAATTCTAACCCTAACCCTTACACTAACCCTAATCCTAACTTTAACCCTAACACAAAACCTAAACCTAACCAAAACACTAACCCTAACTCTAACTCTAAACCTAACCAGAACCGTAACTCTAACAGTAACACTAAACCTTACCCTAACACAAACCCTAAAACAACCCTTAACCCTAAACCTAACCTAACCCTAACCCTAATCCTTACGTAAACCTAAACCAAACCTAAACCTTACAGTAACCCTAATCCTAACTTTAAACCTAAAACTAAATTTAACACTTAACCTAACACAAACCACAACACAAAGCCTTACCCTTATCGTCACCCTAACTCTTACATTAACACTAACCCTAATACAAATCCTAAACCAAATTTTATAGCTAATCCTGTTTTTAACGCTAACACTAACCCTAAATTTATGTCTTACACAAATCTAAACCCTATCCCTAACAATAAACCTAAAACTAATCCTTACCATAACCTTAACTCTAAATCTAAGATAAACCCTAAACTTAACCCAAACCCTAACCCTAATCATCACCAAACAGTAACCCTAAACCTAACACTATCACTAACCCTAACCCTATACTTATCCCTAACCCTAAACCTGTCTCTAAGCCTAACACTAAACCTAACCCCAACCCTAACACGAACCCTAACAATAACCCAAACACTAACCCTAAAACTACTCTAAATCTAACCGTAATTCTAACCCTCACCTTAACACTAACACTAGCAGAAACTCTTACCAACACCATAAATTTACACCTAACCTATATCTAACCCTAATTCTAACACTAACCCTGACCCTAATGGTAACATGTATTCTATCCCTAAGCCTAACACTAACCTTAAACCTAAACCTAACACTAAACTTACCCTAAAACTAACCCTAAACCTAAAACAAACCGTAACGCTAACACTTCCACTAACCCTAACACTAAACCTAACACTACATCTAACCGTAAACCTAATCTTAAACCTAACACTTACACAAACCCTAACCCGAACACTTACCCTAACCCTAATTCTAACCCTAACCCTAATTGTAACCCTATAACAAACCCTAATCACAACACTCACCCAAACCCCAACCCTAAACTTAACACTAATCCTAACTGTAACCCTAAACGTAACCCTAAACCTAAACATAACCCTAACATAGTCCCTAAATCTAACCCTCACAGTATCCCTAACCCTAACCCTAACACTAATATTAGTCCTAAAACTATGCCTTACCATAACCCTAATCCTAATAATGATCCCTAACCCTAACTCAAAACCCAACCATAACTCTAATGTTAACCTTAGAACTAATACTAACCATTACCCTATTCCTAACACTAAAACTAAAGCTAACCCTAACACTAACACTAACACTAACCCTAATCCTAATCCTAACTGTAACTGTAACGCTAACCCTAAAATGAACCCTAACCCTAAAACAAACCCTAATGTTAAACTAAAACTAACACTAACCCTAACCCTAAAACTAACCTTTAACCTCACCATATTGCTAACCCTAGTATTAATCCAAACCCTAACCCTTAGCCCAAATCTAGCCCCCCAAAACCCTAATCCTAAACCTAACCTAACCCTAACCCTAACCATAAACCTGTACGGAATCCTAACCCTAATAATAACTTCATCTAAACCTAAACCTAAAACTAACACAAACCTTAACCCTATCCCTAACACTAACTCTAAAGTTAACCCAAACCCTATCACTAACACTAACCCTAACCCTAACCTGAAACCTAAAACTTACTCTAACTGTAACCCTAACACTTACCATAACACTTACCCTAACCCTAACACTAACCCTAACCCAAACCTAAACATAATCCTAACACTAATCCTAACCATAAGCCTAACTGTAACTCTAACCCTAATCCTATCTGTAAACCTAACGTTAACCCTAAAACTAAAACAAACCCTAACGATAACCCTCATCATGGCACAAACTCTAACCCTAACCCTATGACTAAAACTAACACTAACCCTTACCCTAAACCTAACTCTAAATCTAACCCTAACCATAACCATAACCATAACCATAACCGTAACCCTTACTTAACACTAACCATCAACCTAACACTAAATTCAACACTAACCCTAATCCTAAACTTAACCTAACACTAAGCCTAAACCTATCATTAACCATAACAGTATCCCAAAACCTAACCTGTCCCTTACCCTAAAAAAACCCTAAACCTAATTATAATACTAAACCTAAAACTAAAACCAAATCTAACCATGAACCTAATTCAAATGCTAATCCTAACCCTAACCATAACACTAAGCCTAAGCCATTCTTTAACCCTAACACTATCCATAACCCAAACACTAAAACTAAACCTGTTCCTAACTGTAACATGAACCCTAACCCTCACCCTAACTCTTATCCCAATGCTGACCTTAAAATTAATCCTAACCCTAATCCTACCCCTGAATCTAAACCTAACAAAAACTCTAACTCTAAACCTAACACTAACCAAAAACCTACACCTAACCCTAAACTTAACCCTAAATGTAACATTAACCTTAACCATTTCCCTAATGCTAAATATAAACCTAAACCTATCTTGAGGCCATACACCTACCATAAGCCTAAAGCTATACCTCACCTTACCACAAACCCTAATGCTAACCCTAACACTAAACTTAACACTAACCCTAACACTAACATTAGACCTTAACTAACACTAAACCTATCTTTAACCCTAACACAATCCCTAACCCCAAACCTAACCCTAACAAAAACCCCATCCCTAACCGTAACACGAAACCTAACCCTAACCCTAACACTAATGCTAACCCTAACCATAACACTATCCCTAACCCTAATCCTAACCCTAAATCTAACCCTAACACAAACCCTAACCGTAACCCTAATCCAAACTGAAAACTAACCTTAACCCTAACCTGAATCCTAACCATAACCTTAACCCTAACCCTAACCCTAACCCAAAAACAAACTCTAACACTAACATAAACCATAAACCTAACTCTAACCCTAACCCTTACACTGACCCTAACCATAACAGTAATTCTCTCCCTAGGCTAAGCCAATCCTAACACTAATCATAACCCTAAACCAAATAATAACAATTTCACTAACCTTAACCCTAAGCGTAATTCCAACCATAACCTTAACCTAAATCCTGATACTTACAATAAACCAAACCCTAAAATTAAAGCTTATTCTAAACCTAGCCCTAAACAATAACCCTAACTGTAACACTAACTCTAATTTAACCCTAAACCTAAAACTAACCCTAACACAAATTCTAACCCTAACACTAACACTAACCCTAAATCTAACTCTAACTCGTACCCTAACCCAAACCCCACCCATAAGCCTCATGCTAATCTTAAACTTCAATTTAAACTTAACAGTTACCCTAATCCTAAACCTAAAACAAACCCTAACCCTAACACTAAACCTATCCCCAAACCTAACCCTAACACTAATCCAAATAATAAACCTAACCCTAAACATAACCCTAAACCTAACTCTAACCCTAAACCTAAAACTAACCCTAACCCTAACGCTAACACAAATCCCAACGCTTAACCTAACCCTAACATTTACTCTAACCATAACCTTACCCTAACTTTAAAACTTACCCTAACTCAAACACTCAAACTAACGATTACCTAAACCTAACCCTATTTCTATCCCTAACAGTATCCCTAACCATAACCCTAAAACTAAACCTAAACCTAAACATACCCCTAACTCATACACTAATCCTAACCATAACCCTAAAACTAACCCTAATAGGAATCATAAGCCTAAACCTAACACTAAACCTAACCCTAATCCTAACCATAACACTAAACTTAAACCTAATCCTGAACCTAACACTAAACCTAACCCTAACCCTAACCTCAAACCTAAACCTAACCCTAACCCAAACCCCAAACCCCAAACCTAACATTAATAGTAATCCTGACCTAAATCCTAACCTTAACCCTAACCGTAACCATAAACATAACAGAAACCCTAAACCTAAACCTAACACTAACTCTAACTCTAACCCTAACCTTACAAAAACACTAACTCTAAAATTAACACGAACCCTTAACCTAACCCTAAATTTAACCCTAACCCTAACATGAATCGTAACCCTAACTTTAACACTAACCCTAACACTAACCCTATACATAATTCTAAACCTAATTTTAAGCCTAAACCTAACACTAATTCTAACCCTAACCCTAACCCTAACCTTACACTAGCGCTAAACCTAACCGCAACACTAACACTAATTCTAAGCGTAACTCAACCCCTAAACCTAACACTTACCCTAACCCTAACCTTATCTTTAACCATAAGACTAAACCTAACCCTAGTCCTAACACTAACCCCAACACTTACCCTTACCCTAACCCTAAACCTGACACTAACCCCAATTCTAACCCTAACCCTTACACTAACCCTAATCCTATCTTTAACCCTAACACTAAACCTAACACAAAACCTAACCCTAACACAAACACTAACCCTAACTCTAAACCTAACCATAACCATAACCGTAACTCTAACAGTAACTTTAAACCTTACACTAACACAAACCCTAAACCAAACCTTAACCCTAAACCTAAAGTAACCCTAACCCTAACCCTTACCTAACCCTAACACTAACCCTAAACCTAACTCTAAAACTAACATAACATTATCCCTAACCTATCCCTAACATTAACTCTAAACCCAACCCTAAACCTAACACTAACCGTAATTCTAACTTTAAACCTATACCTAACATTAATTCTTATGCTAACACCAACCCTAACACTAAAGCTAAACCTTATCCTAACCCTAATCCTAACAGTAACACTAACCCTAATACAAATCCAAACCTAATTCTATCCCTAATACTGTTTGTAACCCTAACACGAACCCTAAACTTATCTCTAACACAAATATTAACCATAAACATAACACTAAACCTAACACTATCCCGAACCTTAACCCTAAACCTAAGCCTAACTCTAAACTAAACACTAACCTTAACCCTAACCCTAACCCTTACCAAATAGTAACACGAACCCAAACACTAAACCTAACACTGACCCTAACTCTAACCCTAACACTAACCCTAACACTAACCCTAAACCTAGCTTTAACTTTAACACTATCCCGAAACCTAAACCGAACCAAACCCTAATCCTAACACTAACCCTAACCCTAACCATAACACAAACCCTTACCCTCACCATAATACTAACCCTAACATTAACCATAACTCTATCACTAACCCTAACACTAAACCTAACCCTAAATGTAACCCTAACCAAAACCCTATACTTAAACCTGACCTTAACCTAACCCTAACTCTAAACCTAACCTGAATCCTCACCATAACCATAAATCTCAACCTAATCCTACCCATAAAAGAGACCTTAACCACAACCCTAACACTAACCCTAAAATTAACCCTAACCCTAACAGTTACACTCTCCCTAACCCTAACAATATTTCTAACAATACACCTCATCCTAACCCTAAAAATAACCCTAAACCTAACAACAACCCTAACTCTAACACTAATGCTAACCCTTACAAAAACCCTAACCTTAAAACTAACACTAATTCCAATCGTAACCATAAACCTAACTCTAACACTTACCCTAACCCTAACCCTGACACTTGACCTAAACCTAACCATAACTCTAAAACTAACCTTAACCTCTACCCTTACACTGATTGTAAGTCTAATCTTAAACTCAATCCTAATCCTAACTCTAACACAAACATTTATCCTAACGCTAAACCTAACACTAACACAAACCCCAACCCTAATCCTAACTTTATTCCTAACCGTAAACCTAATATTAACCCTAAACCTAACCCTAACACAAACCCTAACCCTAAACCTATCAGTAAATTTAACCCTAACCTTTAACCTAACACTAGAAATAACACTAACCCTAAAACTAAACCTAACCCTAAATGTATTTGTAACCCTAAACATAAATCTAACCCTAACACAAACCCTAACCTTAACCCTAATCCTAACTCTAACCCTAAAACTAAACCAAAACCCAACCCTATCCCTAAAGCTAATCTTAACTGTAACCCTAACCTTTACCCTAACCATTATACTAAACATAACACAAAACCTAACACTAAATCTAATCTTGACACTAACCATAACACTAACCCTAAACATAATCTGAATCCTAATAATAACCCTAATTGTCCTAAACCTAACACTCAACTTAATCCTAAACCTAACACTAACCCTAACCCTAACACTACAACTAACTCACATAACCCTAATCCCAAAACTAACCCTTACCCCAAATCTAACCCTAATCCTAACTGTAACCGTAATTGTTACTTAACCTTAACTCTAAATCAAACCCTTAATATAAACCTAACCCTAACCCAACACAAACCCTAACCCAAACTGTAACCATACACTTAACCTAACTCTACCCTAACCCTAATTCTAACACTAACCCTAACGCTAAATATAACATGTATTTCAACCCCAACACTAGCACTAAACTACACACTAACTCTAACAATAACACAAACCCAAAACCTAATTGTAAACCTAGCCCTATCACTCACCTTAACCCTAACCCTAAACCTAACCCAAATTGGAAACCAAACCCTAACACTAAACCTAAACTAATCCTTACTGTAACCAACACCCTAACCCTAACCCTAAACTTTAAACAAACCTTAACACTAACCTTAACATTAACATTAACCCTAACACTACACTAAGCCAAACCCAACACTATACCTAATGCTAATCCTAATCTTAACACTAACCCTAACCCTAAACCTCACCCTAATCCTAACAACTTTATGTCTAACCCTAATCCTAACCCTAACACAAGCTCTAACTCATATCCTAACACTAACACTAATCCTAACAAAAACCCTAAGCCTAAGCATAACAGTACCCCTAACCTAACCCTACACATCACACTTAGCTAAACCCTAAGCCTAACCCTAACACTTACCCTAAACCTAACCCTAACACTTACACTAACCCTAAGCCTACGCTAACAATAAAACTAACTCTAACCATAACACTAAACCTTACATTAACCCTAATCCTAACACTAAAACTAACTCTAACCATATCCTTAATCCTAACCCTACCATTTACCCTAACCCTAACCCTAAACCTAACATATCCCTAAACCTAAACATAACACCAACACTAAATCTAAGCCTAACACAAACACTAACACTAACTCTAACTTTAAATCTAACCCTAACCCTAACCTAAAACTAATCCTAAACTTAACACTAAACCTAACACAAACACAAACCCCAAAACTAACCCTAACACTAATCCTAACTATAACCCTAACCATAACTCCAACCCTAACCCTAACACAAAACCTAACCCTAACCATAACCATAACACTTACCTAAACCTTAACCCTAATACTACCACTAACCCTAAGCAAAACCCTAACACTAACCCTAACACTAAACCTAACACTAACCCAAACGCTAACACTAACACTAACCCTAAACAAAACCCTAACCGAAACTCTAACCCTAATCCTAATTGTAACAATAACCCTAACAATAACCCGAACACTAACTCCTACTCTAAACCTAACCCTAAACCTAACACAATCCCTAACACTAACACTAACCATATAACAAAATGTAACCCGAACCCTAATACTTACCCTAAACCTAACACTAACACTAACCATTCCATTAAACTTGACCCTAACCCTTACCCTAATCTAACCGTAACTATTTCACAAAAGCTTAAGTTAACTTTAAGCCTAACACTAAAACTAACCGTATCCCTATCAGTATACCTGACAAAAAACCTAACCCTAAACATAACTCTAACTCTAGCTCTTAACCTATTAGTAACTCTATCACTACCCCTGAACCTATCTTAAACCCTAACACTATCCCTAAACCTAACACTAACAGTAAACCTAACCCTAAACGTAACACTAAATCTAACCCTAAACATAACACTAACCCTAACCATAAACATAAGAGAAACCCTAAACCTCACACTAACCCTAACCCTAACCCTAATCATAACCTAACTCTAACCATAAATCTAAACCAAACACAAACCCCTAACAATAACACTGACCCTAATCTAACCCAAAATTTAACCCGAATCCTAACGTAACCATAAACCTAACCCTAAACTTAACCCTAACACAAACCCTAACCTTTAAAATAACAGTAACCCTAAGCTTAACTCTAACCCTAAACGTATCATTAACCATTACCCTAACAATAATTCTAACCCTAACCCTAAACCTAACCGTAAAACATACCCCAAACCTAACACTAACATTAACCCTAAAACTAATGCTAAACCTATCTCTTACACTAACCCTAACACTAACAATAACCCTAAAACAAACTCCTACTGTAAACCTATCCCTAACCCTAACACTTACCCTAACCCTAACCCTAACGCTAACTCTTACCATAAAACTAATCCTATTCCTAACACTAACCCTAACCCTCACCTTAACTGTAACCCTAACCTTAATTGAAAACCTAACCATTAAACCTTACCCTAACCATAACACTAACCTTACCATTAAACCTAATCCTAACACTAACCCTAACACTAAAGCTAAGCATAACCCTAACCCTAACCCTAACCCTAAACCTATCCCTAAATCTAAAACTAACCCTAACCCTAACACTAACAATAACCCTATATAAAACCCTAACCAAAACTGTAACCCTAATTGTAACTGTAACAGTAACCCTAACAATAACCCTAACACAAAACCTAAATCTAAACTTACACTAACCCTAACACAAAACCTAACATTAACCCTAAAATAAAATGTAACCCTAAAACTAACCGAACACTCACCATAACCCTAACCCTAACCATTACACAAAACCTAACCCTAAACCAAAGACTAAATCTAATCGTAACCTTAACCCTAATCCCAATGCTAGCCTAACCCTAAACCTAACTCTAAAACTTACCCTAATCCTAACACTAACCATAACCCTAATCCTAACACTAACCCTAAAACTAACCCTAAACCTAATCCTAACCCTATCCCAAACAAAAATCCTAAACCTAACCTAAACCTAAACCTATCAAACACCCTAATCATGACTCTAACCTAACCATAAAACAAACCCTAACCCTAACCCTAACACAAACCCTAATTCTAATACAAACCATAACCCTAAACCTAACACTAACACTAAACCTAACCGTAATCTAACCCTTACAATAATCCTAACCCTATCCCGAACCCTAACACTAACTCTAACCCTAACCCTAACCGGAACCCTAACACATAACTTAACCCTGACCCTAACACTAATATTAACCCTAATCCTAAAAATAACACTGAAACAAAACCTAATGTTAACTGTAACCCTAACTCTAATCAAAATATAACACTAATCCTAAACTACACTTAACACTATCCCTAAACATAACCTTAATTCTAACCCAAATGCTAATCTAATACTGATCCTAAACATAACCCTAAACCTAATAATAAGCCTAAACCAAACCCTAACACTAACCCTAAACCTAACCCTAACCATAACCTTAAACCCAACCCTAACGATTACCTTAAACCTAATCCTACTCTAATATAAATTGTAATCCAAACCATAATCCTAAACCTAAGCTAACACTAACCCTAACCCTAACTTCTAACAAGAACTCTATTTCTAACCCTAACAGTCACCTTAACCATACCCTAAACCTAACCCTAATACTAATACTAACCCTAAACCAAAGTCTAACCCTAACAATAACCCTAAAACTAACCCTAACCCTAAAACTAAACCTAAACCTAACCCTAATTCTAAACATGACACTAACCCTAATTCTAACCCTAACCCTTACACAAACCGTATACCTAACTTTAACCCTAAAATTTAAACTAACCCTAACCCTAACCATACTCCTAAACCTAACCCAAACCCGAAACGTAACACTAACCCTAAACATAAATAAATCCAAAACGTTACTGTAACTCTAACCTTAACCCTAAATCTTACCAAATATTAACCCTAACCCTAACATTAACCCTAATCCTAAACCTAATTCTAAACCTAACACTAACCCAATCCCCATCACTAATCCTAAGGCTAATCCTTATTGGAACCCTAAACCTAAACCTAAGCGTAACCCTAACCATAAAACAAACCCTAAACCAAAACCTAATCCTAATTTTAACACAAACTTTAACTCTAATCGTAACCCTAGCCCTAAACCTATTACTATCTTTAATCCTAACCATAACCCTAACCCTAACAAAAACACTAACCCTAATCATAATAGTAAACCTAATATAACCCTAACCATAACTCTATCCCTAACTTTAACCTAATGTTAACCCTTACCCTAATCCTAACCCTAACTCTAAAATTAACTTTAAAGAAAAACCTAACCCTAAAAATAACAATAATTCGAATCCTAAAACAAAATCTAACCCTAACCCAAACCCTAAACCAAAGCCTGACCTTAATCTAACCGTAAACATATCCAGAACCCTAATTCAAGTCTCAAGCATAACCATAACCCTAAACCTAACTCTAACACTAATTCTAAAACTAACCCAAACACCAAACCTGTACCTAACGCTATACCTAACCATAATACTAACCTTTACAGTAACACTATCCCTAAACCTAACACAATCCTTAACCCTAACCCTAAGTCTAACACTAACCCTAACAAAAACACTAACCCTAACACTTAAACTAACCCTTATTTTAATAATAACCATAAACTTAATCATAACCCTTACCCTAAAGCTAAACATGAACTTAATACTAACCCTAAATCTAACCCTAACACTAACCCTAAACATAACCCTAACCATAATTTTAACACTAATCCTAACCTAACTGTAACCATAACCCTAATCCTAAACGTAACGCTAACACAAATGCTAACCCAAACCTAACCCTAAGCCTAACACACACCCTAACACTAACCTAAACATAACCCTGAAACTAACCATAACCCTGAACCTAATAATAATTCTAAATCTAACCTTAAGCTTAACACTAAACTTAACCCTAACCATAACACTAAACCCAACACTAACTCTAACGCTATTTCCATTCGTAACCCTAACCCTAAACCTAAAACTAAATCTAACCCTAACACAAACCCTAACCCAAAGCACAATCCAAAACCTAATTAACACTTACCATAAACCTAACCCTAACACTTACCATAAACCTAACCCTAAACCTAACACTGACCCTGAGCTTAACCATAACACTAACTCTAAATTTAAACCTAAACCTAAACCTAAACCAAACACTAATCCTAATCCTAACCCTAACTCTAACACTAACCCAAACCCTAACACTAACCCTAACACTAATTCTAAACATAACCCTAAACTTAAACCTAATCCTAAACCTAAACCTAACACAAACCCTAACCCTAACACTAACCCTAACACTAACCCTAAACCTAACCTTAATACTAACCCTAAAACTAAACATAAGCCTTACCCTAACCCAAATCTTAACATTAACCCTATACAAAACACCTAATCGACCCCTTAACCAAACACTAACCCTAAATATGAACCTAACCATAACTCTTTCCCTAATCCTAACCGGAACCATAACTTAACCCTAACACTTATTCTAAGCCAAATGCTAACCCTAAACTAAACCTAACCCTCACAAAATCACTAGCACTAATTCTAAACTAACCCTAACCATGACCATAAACTTAGCACAATCCTTAACACAAACCCTAACCCTAAATCTAACACTAAACTTTACCGTAAATATAACCCTTACACTAACCCTAACCTTAACACTAACACTAAAACTAACTCTAACGGTAACCCTAACCAGAAACCTGGAACATAGCCTAAAACTAACCCTAACAATAACTATAACCCTAACACTAACCATAACCCTAATACTAAGCTTAAACTTAACCCTAAACTTAACCCTAACTCTTATGTGAATCATAACACTAAGCTTAACACTAATGCTAACACTAACCATAAACTTAACCCTAAATATAACTCTAAAACTAAAACTAACTCCAACACAAACCCTATCTTAACACTAACCCTTAGCCTTACCCTAACCCTAACACTAACCCTAAAACTAAGTCTAAACCTAACCCTAACCCTAAACCTCACAGAAACCTAATTCTAAATCTATCCCTTTCACTAAACCTATCCTAACTTTAACCCTAACTCTAACGCTAACTGTAACCCTAACCCTAACACTAACAGTAACATTAACCCTGAAATAAAACCTAAGACTAACTCTAATTCTAAACATAAACCTAACCCGAAACTTAACCCTAAACGGAACACTAAACCTAAACCTAACACAAACCCTAACCCAAATCTTAACCCTAATCCTAACCTAAACTGAACCGTTACCCTTACCTAAACCTAACACTAATTTAATTCCTAACCCTAACACTTAGCCAATCCCTAAGCTGAACTATAACACATAACCTAAAGGTTATTCTAACCCTAAAACTAACCCTAAACCTAACCGGAACACTAACCCTAAGCCTAACCCTAACTCTATCACTAACCCTAACCTTAACCCTAACCTTAAAACTAACATTACATCTAACCCTAACCCTAACACTAACCCTAACACTAAGCCTAAACCTAACCATAACCATAACTCCAACACTTATAGTAATATTAATGCTAACCCTAACTTTAACACTAACTCTAAATTTTATCCAAATCAAAATCCAAACACTAAACCTAAACCTATCTTTAAAACTAACACTATCCCTAACAATAACACTATCCCTAATGCTAAACCTAACCCTGATGCTAAATCTAACCCTAACACAAACCCTAAATATGACCCTGACCATAACCAAACTCGAAACCTAACGCTAACCCAAATCCTAACTGTAAAAGTAACCCTAACCCTAATCCTAACACAAATCCTAAGCCTAACCCTAACACTGCCCTATACCTAACCCTAAACTTAACACTTAAACTTACACAAACCCGAACACTAATACTAACCGTAACCCTAACCCTAAATATAAAACAAAACATATCCCTACCTCTAACACTAACTCTGAACATAACCATAACCCTAACCCTTACACTAACCATTAACCTAATCATAACCCTAACAAATACTCTAACCGGAACCTTAACCCTAACCCTTATTCTTAGCCTAAATTTAACCCTAACCCTAACACTTACTCTAAACCTAACCTAACCCTAAAACTAACCCTAAAACTAACCCTAACACTAACCCTAACTCTAACCCTAAATGTATTCCAAAACCTAACTCTAATCCTAACACTTACCCTTATGCTAATCCTAACACGAACACGAACCCCAACCCTAACCATAACCCTAATCATAATCGTAACCCTAATTTTAACCTTAAACCTAATCCTAACCCTAACACAAAGCCTAACACTAAACCTAACTGTAACACTAACCCTAACCATAACCCTAACCTTAACACTAAAAATAACACTAACCATAAACCTAACCCTAACATTAAAACAAACCCTAATCCTAAATCTAATACTAACCCCTAACCGAACCCTAAACATAACACTTACACTAAACCTAAACATAACCATAACCATAACACTAATTCTAACCATAACCTTAACCCTAAACCTAACACTTACACAAAGTCTAACCATAACTCTAATAATTACCCTATACCTAACATTAATCCTAACACTAATTGTAAAACTAACAATAACCCTAAACCTAACCATAAGTCTAACACTAACACAAACCCTAAACCTAAACCTAACACTAACACTAACCCTAACACTCACCCTAAACCTATCCGAAACACCAAACCTAACCCTAAACCTAACCCTAAACCTAACCTTAACCCTAAAGCAAACGCTAACACTAACACAAACCCAAACCCTAACCCTAACACTATCCCTAACACTAACCTTAAACCTAAACCTAAAACTAACCCTAAACCTAACATTAACATTAACCCTAACATTATCCTTAACCCTAAACCTAACCCTAAAAAGAAACCTAAGCCTAATCCTAACCCTAACACTAATACTAACCCTAACCATAACCCAAACCCTAAAATGAAACCTAACACTCTTTCTAACCTTAACACTAACCCTAACTCCAAACCTAACTGTAACTTTTATCCTCTGTATAATTCTATCCCTAACCCTAAACGTGTATTTAGCCCTAACACTATCCCAAACCTAATACTAACCTTAACCCTAAAAAACACTAACCCTAAACCTAAATAAAACCCTAACACAAAGGTTACCCATAACCATGACTCAAAACTAACAGTATTCATTAACATAACCTGAATCCTAACCATAAACAAAACCCTAACCCTAAACTTAACCCTAACACAAACACTAATCCTAACCCTAACACTAACCCTAAAACTAACCCTAACCCTAAACCTTGCACAAAACCTAAACTTAACACTAAATATAACCGTAACCTCAACCCTAACCCTAACACTTAACCTAACCCTAAGTGTAACTCTAACACTTACCCTAAACCTAACCCTAAACCTAAAACTAAACCTAACCCTAAACATAACATTAAAACCTAACCCTAAACTTAACCCTAATGCTAACCATAATCATAACCTTAACATTTAACATAACCGTAATCATAACACAAACCGTAACCCTAAAACTAACCCAAACACTAATCCTAACCCTAACCCTAAACTTAAACCTTGCACAAACCCTAAACCTAACCCTAAACTTAACACTAAATATAACCGCAACCTTAACCCGAACCCTAACACTTAACCTAACCCTAACTCTAACTCTAACACTTACCCTAAACCTAACCCTAAACCTAAAACGAAACCTAACCCTAAACCTAACATTAACCCTAAACTTAACCCTAATGCTAACCATAACCAGAACCTTAACACTTAACCTAATTTTAATCATAACACAAACCCTAACCCTAAACCTAACCCTAACACTAATCCTAATCCTAACTCTAACACTAACCCTAACACTAACCCTAACAATGACCCTAAATGTAACCCAACCATAAGCATAACTGTAACTCTAACCCTATCCTAATTCTAACACAAATTTAAACCTTAACTTAACCCTACCCCTAGCACAATCCCTAACCAGAACCCTAACCCTAAATTAAAACCTAACATAAAACCTAACACTAACCCAAAACCTAATCCGAAACCAAACACAAACCGTAACCCTAAACCTAACACCAAACCTAAATCAAAGCTGAACCCTAACCCTTACCATAACCCTAACAATAACAATAACTCTAAATTTAACCCTAACCAGAACCGTAACCAGAGCCCTAATACATAGCCTAACATAAACCTAACACTAAAACTAACACTAACACTAAATCCTAACCCTACTGGTCACCTTAAACCTAACCCTAACACTAACTCTAACCCTAACAGTAAACCTAACTAACTCTAAACCTCACCCTAAATTTAAAACTAAACCTAACCTTAACCCTAACACTATCCCTAACCCTAACCCTAACCCTAACCGTAACCCTAAAACTAACCCTAAACTTTACCGTAACCCTAACCTTAACACTAAACCTAACACAAACCCTAACTTAAACCGTGACCGTAAATCTAACCTAACCCTAACCCTCAACCAAACAGAATCCTGTCCCTAACCCTAACACAAAACTTAAGCTTAAATCTTACCCTAACACTAACCCTAAACCTAACCCTAAACCTAGCCCTAAGCCTATACCTCAACTTATCCCTAACAGTAAACCTAACACTAAAGCTACACCTAACCCTAACCCTAAAACACACTTTAACCCTAAACCTAACACTAACCATAAATCAAACATTAAGCCTAAGCTTTACACTAAACATAACCCTAACCCAAACCTAACAGTAATGCTAACCATAACCTTAACCAGATACCTAACACATAGCCTAACCCTATCTTAATCCTAACACTAACCCTAAATCTAACCCTAACCCTAACACTAACACTAACACTAACCTTAACCATAACCCTAACACTAATCCTAACCCCAACACTAGCACTAATTGTAACCCTAACACTAACAGTACCCCTATCACAAACCCAAATACTAACACTAACCCTTAACCAAAACCTAACACTATCCCTAACCCTAATCCTAACACTAACCCTATCAGTAACCCTATCACTAACCCTAAAAGTAACCCTAACACTAAACGTATCCCTAACCATAATACTAACCCTAATTCTATCCCTAACCCCGACACCAACCCTAACCCAAACTATAACACTAAATGTAACCTAACCCTAAATCTAACTTTAATTCTAACACTATCCTTAACCCTAAAACTAACAGGAATCATATCTGTAATGCTAACACTAACATTAACCCTAAAACTAAACCTAACAATAACCCTAAAGTTAAACCTAAACGTAGCACTAACACTAATCCTAACTCTAACCCTAACCTTTACCCAAACCCTAACCGTAAACACAATATTAATTCTAACCCTATCTCTAACACTAACCCAAACCCCAACCCTAACCCTAACACTAATCCTAACCCTAACCTTATCACTAACCCTAACCCTAAACGTAACCTAACTCTAAACAAAACCCTACACCTAAACCTAAACCTAATTGTAACTAAAATTTTAACTCTAACACTAACCCTAACTCTAACCCTCACACTAACTCTTAGCCTAACCCTAACCCTAACCCTAACCCTAAGAAACTGTAACCCTAACCATAACTGTAACCGTAATCTAACCCTAAGCCTAAACCTAACTTAATGCTTAATCTTAGCCTAAACCTAACCCTAATCTAAAACTAACCCTTAACCAAAACCTAAGCCAAACACTAACCCAATCTCTAAACCTAAACCTTAACCTAAATTTAACCCTTACACAAACCCTGATCCTATCCCTAAATCTAACCTAACCCTAACCCTAACCATAACCCTAAATCTTATCCTAAATTTAACTATAACCCTTACCCTAATGCTAACCCTAAACCAAACACAAATGAACCCTAAAGCTAACCCTTACCCTATCCCTAACATTAACCCTAACTCTAAACTGAAACCTAACACTAACTCTAACCACAACCCTAACCCTAACCCTAATCCTAACACTTACCCTAACTCTACCCTAATGATAATGCTAACACTAACACAAACCCTAACTGTAACCCTAATCATAATCCTAACACTAACACTAGCCTTAATCCTAACCTTAATGATAATCCTAACACTAACCTTAAAATTTACCCTAACTGTAACTCTAACCCTAATCCTATCCAAAACCATAAAAGTAACCCTAACTGTAACACAATCTTTAACACTAAACCTCACACTAAAACAAAACTTAATGATAAGCCAAACAAAACGTAAGACTAACCCTAACCCTAAGTATAAAACTAACCCTAACCATAACGTTAACACTAACCCTAACTCTAATCCTAAACCTAAAACTATCCCTAACACTAAGCCTAAACCTATCACTAAACCTAAACCTATCTTTAACTCTAACACTAACCCTAACCCAAACCTTAATCCTAACACTAACACTACCTCTATCTGTAACCGTAAGACAAAACCTAACCCTCATCCTAACAATAATCCTAACCCTAAACCTAACACTAACACTAACCCTAACCCAAATCCTAACCCTAAATCTCACCTAAAACAAAGCCTAAACATAACCCTAACCCTAACCTAACCCTAAGCCTAACCCTAATTCAAATCCTAACCATAACCGGAACCTTAACACTAACCCAAATCATAACACATATCCTAAACCTCACCATAAAAATAACCGTAAAGCTAACCCTATCCCTTACTTACACACTCACATAAACCTGACACTAATCTAATTCTAATCTAAAACTAACTATAAAACAAACCCTAATCCACCCTTAAGACTAACCCTAAAACTAAGCCAAACCCCAAAGCTTACACTAACCCTAACCCTAACACTAACAGTAACTCTAACCCAAAGCTGAACCCTAACAATAATTCTAACTCTAAATCTAACCCTAATCATACCCTAAAACAAACCGTAATCATAACCAAACACTAACCATAAAGCTAACCTTAATCCTAAACATAACAGTAACACAAAACCCAACACTTACCCTAAGGCTAATCTTAACTGAAACCCTAACCTTAACCCTAACCCTAACCCTAAACCTAACAGAAAACCTAAACCTAACCCTAACCGTAACAAGAACCATAAAACTCACAGTAAGCATAACCCATACACTAAAAATGACCGTAACCCTAAACCTAACCCAAACGTAAACCTAACACTAAACCTAACCCTAACCATAACAATAAACATAAATATAAACCTAACCATAACTCTAACCCTAATCCTATAAGCAGGTGTTACCGTAACCGTAACACTAACACTAAAATAATCCTAACCCTAACGTATCCTAACACAAATCCTAACCTTAACCATAACTCTGACTCTATCCCTAACCCTAACAGAAACCCTAACCCTAAAGCTAACAGTAACCCTAAACCTAACTGTAAACGTAATTCTTACACTACCCCTAAATCCAACCCTAACCCTAACACTAACTCTAACTGTAACCCTAAACAGAACCCTAACACATAGCGTAACCCTCATTCTAACCCTCATCCTAACCCTAACCCTAACCCTAACCTTAACCCTAACCCTAACCCTAATCTCAAGCCTAAGCCTAACACTAACCCTAAAACTAAAACAAAACCAAACCCTAAACCTAACACTAAACTTAATCCTAAACCTAACCATAACACCAACACTAACACTAACCCTAAGTATTACCCTAATCCCATCAGTAACCTTAACCCTCAACCTAACCCTAACCTTAACACTAACCCAAACCCTAAACCTAACCCTAACGATAATCCTAAATGTAAAACTAACAGTAACCATAACCCTAAATATCACTCTATTCCTAACCCTTAACCCTAAACCTCAAACTAATTCTAATTCTAACCCTAAACCTTATA
This sequence comes from Callospermophilus lateralis, assembly GCF_048772815.1. Lineage (NCBI taxonomy): Eukaryota > Metazoa > Chordata > Mammalia > Rodentia > Sciuridae > Callospermophilus > Callospermophilus lateralis. The sequence continues at coordinate 45,083,605 of NC_135325.1, forward strand.
CTAACCCTAAACCTAAATTTAACCCTAATACTAAACCTAACACTAACCCTAACCCTAATCCTAACACTAAACCTAACACTAAGCTTAACTCTAACTCAAACACTAACCCGAACTAAAACACTACACCACAAACTAACCCTAACCTTAACACAAACCATGACCGAAACTCTAACATTAAAACTAACTTAATCCTAATGTACCCAATACCTAACCCTAAAAGTAAACATAAACCTGACTCTAAAACTAACACTAACCCTAACACTAAACTAACCCTAACTCTAATCCTAAAGTCAACCCTAAACCGATCACTAACGCTAACCCAAACCCTAAACCTAAATATAAAATTAACCCTAACCCTAAACCTAACACTAACACTAAACCTAAAACTATGCCTAACACTAAACCTAAACCTAACAGTAACATTATTAATAACCCTAATCCTAACTCTAACCCTAATCCTATTTGCAACCCTAAAACTAAACCTAACCCTAAACTTAACACTCACACTAATCCTATTTCTAAACCTAACCCTTACACTAACCCTAAACCTAACTTTAACTCTAACACTAAATCTAACCATAATCCTAAACCTCACCCTAACAGTAACCTTAACCCTGTCCCTAATCCTAGCACTAACACTAACCCTATTTTTAAATCTAACTCTAAAACAACCCTAACCATAACTGTGACCCTAACCTAACAGTAACGTAAAACCTAACCCTAAAGCTAACCTTAACCTTTTCCCGAACCCTAACACTAACCCTAACACAAATCATAATCCTAACCCTAAAACTAACGGTAAACCTATAATCCTAACCCTAACAATTACACTACCCCTAACCCTAACACTAATTCCAATTCTAACCGTAAGCCTAACTCTAAACAAACCCTAAACCTATCACTAAACCCATACCTAATACTAACCCAAACCCTTACACTAACTGTAATCCAAACCCTAACCATAACACTACTCTAAATGTAACCCTACCTCTAAATGTAACACTTACCCTAATCCTAATAGTAACTCTAACACTTACCATAAACCAACCCTAACACTAACACTAACCCTAACACTAATCCTAAAATTAACCCTAACCCTAAACTTAAACCTAACCCTAACTCTAACCCTAACACAAACTTTAACTTAACCCTATCCCTAATTCTAACACTAATACTTACCTAACCGTAACACAAACCATATCCCTAACCCTAGCACTAACCTTAACTTTAAAGCTAACCTTAACACTAACGCTAAACCTAACTGTAAACCTAAACATATCTTTAACCCTAAACTTTTCCCTAACCCTAAAGTAACCTTAACCCTAATGCTAACTTTAATAATATTCCTAAAATAACCCTAACCCTAAACCAAACACAAAAACTAAACCTAACCCTAACCTTAACCCTCACACTAAACTTATATCTATCCCTAATCATAACAAGAAGTCTAACCAGAACCGTAACACATAGCCTAATGCTAACCCTAATCGTAACCCTAACATTAAACCTAACCCTAACCATATAACTAAAACTAACCCTAATGCTAAACATAAACCTAAACCTAACTTGAAAATTAACCCTGAACTATTCCTAATCCTAACACTAACCCTAACCCTAACATTAACCCTAAACCTAGGCTAACCCTAACACTAACCCTAATATTAACCCTAACATTAATGCTAATCCTAACCCTAATGGTAACCTATCCTTAACCCAAATCGTAACTCTAAAACTAACCTAACACTCAACCTAACCGTAATTCTAACACTAACCCTAACCTTTACACGAACCCTCACCCTAAAACGAATCCTAACCGTAACCATAACCGTAAACCTAACACTAACCCTAACAAAAAACCTAACCCTAACACTAGCACTAATCCCAACACTAATCCTGACCCTTACACTAACGCTAACCCTAATACAAATTGTTACCCAAAACCTAATCCTAAAACAAACCTTAATGCTAAATCTAAGACTAACACTACACAGAACCTTAAACCTAACACTTACACTAAAACTAACCCTAACCCTAAACCTAACACTAACTCTAAGTGTAAATGTAACCAGAACCCTAACACATACCCTAACCCTAAACCAAACAATAAACCTAACTGCTGAGAGCCATTAGCCAAGTAGGTATGACAATTTTCTTGCCAGCGTACCCCATGTTGCTTAGTGGAAGGACGCGTGAAAATAGGACTTACCTTAGACATTTTGCAGTGACATTGCATGTAAGGTGACCTTGCCCAAGGACCAGGGTGGATCCAGGTTTAGGGCGAATCAGGGTTTAAGGCTCTCCTTGGATTTAAGGCGTTCCCGGTTTAGGACGATCCGGGTTTAGGGCAGTTCCAGGTTTAAGATTATTCCTGCTGGGAATAGGGCGATTCCTGCTGCCTGAGTTCCCCTTGAGTTCTCCCAGGATTCAGAGAGTATTTGGGAGGCAGAGGAGGTGGATTTGGGCAGAGAACGTTGATTTCCCCAGAACGTGTTTGTAGAGGGCCGGTGTGAGTTTGGGATTAAGAATTGCTGTTTGAATCTACAAAGCTGTGAGTGGCTCGTGATTTTGTGCCCAGGCAGACTGCGGCACCTAACACTAACCCAAATCCTCACACTAACCCTTATTCTAACCCTAACCTTTACACTAACACTCAACCTAACTGTTACCCTTACATTAAATCTAACCCTAACCCTTAACATAACAATAACACTAATACTGACACTAAACCTAACATTAACCTAACTTTAACCCTATTCCGAACCAAACTGTAACCCTAACTCTAAAAACCCCTAAAACAAACTCTAACCCTATACCTAACATAACCATAACCCCAACCCCTAATAAACCTAAAACTAACACTAACTCAACCAGTAACACTAACCCTAACACTAACCCAAACTTAACCCTAACACTAACCCCAACCCCAACCCTAAACCTATCACTAATCCTAATACTGACCCTAAACTTAAACATTAACCCTAAGTATAACCCTAACCCTAACACTAAACCTAACAGTAATCCTCACCCTAACCCTAACAGTAATACTAACCCTAACCCTAACCTTAACTCTAACCCTAATCCTCTTTGTAACCCTATCACTAACCCAAACCTATTGCTAACAGAAACCATTACAGTAACCCTAATCCAAACACAAACACTAACCCTATCCCTATCACTAAACCTAACACTAAACCTAACCCTACATCTAACACTAAACCTAACCAAAACAATAACCATAACACTAATCATAGCATTAACCCTACATAACCCTAACCCTAAACCTAACTCTTACCACAAAACTAACCATAAACCTAGCCCTAACTCTAATACAAACTGTAACCCTAAACCTTCACTATCCCTAACCCTAACCCTAACACTAACTCTAACCATAACCCTAAACCTAAAGTTAACAGTTACCATAACTTTTACCCTAAGCCTAACTCTGACCCTAAAACTTACCCTAAGTCTAAAACTAACACTAAACATATACCCAACAATAACCCTAACTGTAACTCTCATCCTAACCCCAAACCAAGCCTAACCCTATCACAAAGCCCTACTCTAACTCCAAACCTAAAACTAACCATAAACCTAATCCTAACCCTAACACTAAATCTAACCGTAACCGTAACCTTAACTCTAACCCTAACCCTAACACTTAACCTAAACCAAATCATAACCTAAACCTAAGACTATACCTAAAACTATGCCTAACCATATCCCTAACCCGAATAATAATGCTAACCCTAACCCTAAATCTAAAACTAACCTTAACACTAATGCTAACTCTAATCCTTACAACAAACCTAACACTAAACCTAACACTAACCCTAAACCCAACCCAAAACCTAACTCTAACCCTAATTCTAACCGCAACCATGATCCCTACCCAAACACTAAACCTAAACCTATCCCTAACCCTAAAACTAAACCTAAACGTAACCCTAACACTAACAATTTTTTTACCCCTCACACTTACATTAATCCTAACCCTTAACACAACCATAACCCTAACCCTAACCCAAACCCTTACCCAAATCTTAAACCTAAACCTAACTTAACCCTAACCCTACCCTTGATTCTAACACTGTCTCTAACCCTAAACCTAATACAACCCCATCTCTAACCCTAACACTAACCTTAATCCTAACCCTAGTCCTAACTCTAACTCTAAACGTAGCCCTAACCAGAAACCTAACACATACCCTAAACTTAAACCTAAACCTTACCCTAAACCTAACCCTAACCCTAAAACAAACCCTAAAGCTAAAACTAACACTAACCCTAAACCAAACCTTAAACCTAACCCTTACACTAACCCTACCCCTAAACCTAAACTTAACAGTAACTCTAAGTGTAAGTCTAACCTGAACCCTAAAACATACCCTAACTCTAACCCTAACCATAACCCTAAACCCAACATAAAATCTAACCCTAACACAAACTTTAAACCTAACCCTAAACGTATACCTAATTATCCCCCAAATTCTATCCGTAAACATAAACCTAACCCTAACACTAACAATAACCCAAACCCCAACAGTAAACCTAATGCTAATCGTATCCCCAACACTTTCACTAATCCTAAACCTTTCCATAACCATAAAACAATCTCTAACCCTAACCCTAAGACTAATACTAACACAAACCCAAACTCTAACCCTAAACCTAACCGTAACACTTAACCTAACCCTAATCCTAAAACTAACTCTAAACCTAACACTAACACTAACATAACAAAACCCTAACCCAAACCCTAACCCTAACCTAATGCTCAACCTAAACCTAACCCTAAGTCTAAAACTAACCTTCACCCAAAACCTAACCCTAACCCTAATACGATCCCTATTTGTAACCCTAATCCTTACCTTAACAGAAATTTTAACCTTAACATTAAACCTGAACTTAATCCTAAAATTAGCCCTAACCGTAACCCTAACCTTAACCCAAACACTAACCCTAACCCTAAACCTAAACCTAAAAGTAAAACTAATCCTAACTGTAGCTCTAACCCTAAACTTAAACCTCACCCTAACGCTTAGACAAACCCTAAACCTAACCCTAACATTAAACCAACCCTAACCCTAGAACTAACACTAATCCAAAACCCAACCCTGACCCTAACCCTAATTGTAATTGTACCACAACCGCTAACCTAAACCTAACTCTAAACCTAAAACAAAGCCTAACACAAACCCTAAATCTAACCCTAACCCTAACACTAATTCTAACCCTAAACTATCTCTAACCTTATAATAACAGTAATCCTAACCCTAACCCTTTCACTAACCCTAACCCTCAACCTAAACCTAACACTAACTCTAACCATAACTTTAATCCTAACCGTAACACTTACCTTAACCTTAACACTAAGTTTAACACTTTCCCTAAATCTAACGCTAAGCCTAAAACTAATCGAAACACTATCTCTAACACTAACCCTGACTGTAAATCTAACCCTAACACTAACACTAAATTTAACCCTATTACAAACCCAAACCCTAACCCTAACCCTAAAACTAACCATAAACCTAATCCTAAACCTAACACTAATCCAAAACCCAGCTGTCACCCTAATGCTAATCCTAATCAGAACCCTAAACTTAACCCTAACCCTAACACTAACACTAATACTATGCCTAACCACACCCCTAACCCTAATAATAAACCTAATTCTATCTCTACCCATAAAACAAACCCTAAACTTATCCCTAAACCTAACAACAATCCTGATACTAACCCTCAAACTAACACAAAATCTAACCCTGATCCTAACACTGAACCTTACCTTAACCCTTACACTAACCCTAACAATACCCTAAAACTAACCCTAACCCTCATCGTAAACCTAAACCCAACCTTCACCCTAAACCTAACACAATCCCTTACCCAAATCATAACCATAAATCCAACCTAAACCTAAGCCTAATTCTAACACTAACCCTAAACCTAACCCTAACCCTAACATGAACCCTATCCCTAACTCTAACACTAATCTTAACCCTAACCCTAACCCTAACACTAAATGTAACCATAACCCTAAACAGAACCCTAACACATAGCATAACCCTAAACCTGACACTAATCCTAAACCTAACCCTAAAAGAAACCCTAATGCTAAAATAAGACTAATCCTAAAGCTACCCCTCAACTTAACCCTTACACTAATCCTAACCCTAACCCTAACCTTAATGCTAACTCTAAGCATAACTCAAACCAGAAACCTAACACATAATCTAACCCAAACACTTATCCTGATCCTATAATTAACCATAACCAAAACCCTAACCCTAACACTAGCCCAAACCCTACCCCTAGACCTACCACTAAACCTAAACCTAGCCCTAACCCTAAAACTTACACTAACCTGAATCCTAACAATAACACTAACTCTAACTGTAACCCTAATCCTAACAATTACCTTAACCTAAACCTTAATCCTAACGCTAACTTTAATCCTATCCCTATACATAATCCTAACCCGAAACCAAAACTTAACCATGAGCCTAACCCTAACCCAAAACCTACCTTAACCCTAAACCCAACCTAACCCTACTCCTAACCCTTACCTAACCCTTACACTAACCCTAACCCTAACACTCACACTAAACCTAACATTAACCCTAAGCAAACCGTAACACTAACCCTAACCCCAACCCTAACACTATCACTAACCCTAACCTAACCCTAACCTTAACACTAAACCTAACATTAACCCTAATCCTATTCCTACCCTAAAGTAACCCTAACACTGAACCTAACTCAGCTCAAACCTTAACCTATCACTAAAGCTAACCCTAACGCTAATCCTAAACCAATCATTAACACTAAAACTAACCCTATCCCTAACACTAACCCTAACACTAAGCCTAACCCTAACCCTAATCCTAACCCTCTCCCTAACAGTAACGCTAATCCTAATGCTAACCCTAAACCTAACTCTAACCCTTATCCTATTCATAACCCTAACAATAAACCTAAACCTAACTTTAAAATTAACAGTATCCCTAACCCTAAACTATATCTAACCCTAACACTTATAATAACCCTAAACCTAACCCTACCCCAAAATCTAACTGTAACCTTAACCCTAACCCTAACACTTACCCTAACCACATACCTAAACCTAACACTTACTCTAACACTAAATCTAACCATAACACAAACCCTAACCCTAACATTAACAGTAACCCTAAACTTGTCCCTAGCCATAATACTAAACCGAACACCAACCCTAATCATAACCCTAATCTTAAATGAAACCCTAACCTCAAAACTAACCCTAATCCTAACCCTCAAACAAACCCTAACCCTAAACCTAACATTTACCCTAAACCTAACCCTAACCTGACCCCTTACACTAACCTTAAACCTATCACTAATTCTAACACTAAACTGAAATGTGACCCTAAAACAAACCCTAAACTTCATCCTAAAACTAATCCGAACTCTAACCATTACAGTAACCCTAACCCTAACACTAAACTTAACCGTATCCTTAACTCTAACCTACATTTACTCTAACCATAACCTTAAATCTAACAGTTGCTCAAAATCTAACCCTAAACCTAACCCTACCCCTAATCTTAACCCTAACAGTAACCCCAAACCTAACCCTAGTCCAAAACTTAGACCTAACTCTAACAATAACCCTTTCCCTATCCCTAAAACTAACATTAATCCAAACCCCAACAATAAACCTAAGCGTAATCTTAATCATAACACTAACCCTAACCTTACACTAACCCTAACCCTAAACATAACCCTAAAGCTGACACTAACCCTAACACTTACCCTAACACTAACCCTAAACCTAACCTCAAACCTAAAACTAATCGTAACTCAAACTCAAACGATAACCATAACACGAACTCTAAAACTAAATTTAACATTAACCCTAACACTAATAGTAACCCTATCCCTATCCCTATCCCTAATCCTAATCATAACACAAAAACTTACCCAAACCATAACATTAAACCTAACACAAAACCTAACCCTACCCCTAACCCTAACCCTAACCTAACTCTAACGCTATCCCTTAACGTAAACCAAATCCTAACCAAAACCATAAAACTAACCATAATATTAACACGATCCATAACCCTAAACCTTACACTAACCCTAAACCTAACACTATCCCTAAACCTTACACTATCACTAACCCTAACCCTAATGCAAACACTAACTCTAACCATATACCTAACCCTAATCCTAACACTAATGCTAACCCTAACCTTAAACCTAACCCTAACACTAATCCTAACGCTAACCTTAACATTAACATTAACACTCTCCCTAACCCTAAACCTAAAATGAAACCTAATCCTAACCCTAACACTAACACTAACCCTAAACCTAACCTTAACACTAACCCTAACCATAACCCTAACCCCCACACTAACCCTATTCTTACACTAAACCTAAACCTAACGTTAACCCTAATACAAAACCTAATCCTAACACTAACCCTAAAACTGACCCTAACACTAAACCTAACACTAACCTCATCTCTAACCCAAACCATAATACAAACGGTAACCCTAACCCTAACACTCACCCTTACCCTAACACAAATCCTAACCAAAACTCTAACCTTAAACCTAACCTAACCTTACTTTAACTTTTACCTCCACCTAAAATTAACCCTAACCCTAAGAGTAACACTAAACCCAACACTAACCCTAACACTAACTCTATCCTAAAACTAAATCTAACACTAACCCAAAATTAGCCCAATCACTAATACTAAACCTAAACCTAAACCTACACCTATCATTAACCCTAACCCTAACCCTGACCCTAACACTGAACCTACCACTAAGCCTAAACCTAACCCTAATTTTAACAATAATACTAACAATAAACCTAACCTTAACTCCAACCCTAAACTTATTTGTAAACCTAACACTAACCCTAACTCTATCCCTAACACAAACCCTAATACTAACCATAACCCCAACAGAAACATTAACCATAACCCTAAAACTAAGACTAACATTAACCCAAACACTAACCCTAACTCTAAAACAAACCATAAACCTAACCATAACCATAACCATAACATTAAACATAAACTTAACCCTAACACTAACCCGAACCTTACCCTAAAAATAACCCTAAGTTTAAACTTAAACCTATTACAAACCCTAAACATAACACTTACACTAACCCTAACCATAACACTAACACTAACATGAACTCTAACCGTAACCCTAATCCTAAAGTTAAAACTTACACTAACCCTAACCCTAAACCATACCCTAAGCCTAACCCTAAACCTAACTCTAACCTTAACACGCTAAACCTAACCCTAAACCTAACACAAATCCTAACACTATCCTTAACAGTAACCCTCTTTCTAACTCTAACACTAACACCAATCCTAATCCTAAACCTATCACAAACCTTAACTCTAACCCTAACTCTAAATCTAACCTAACCCTAACCATCACCACAACACTAACTCAAACCCCAATACTAATCCTAATGCTAATTTTAACAGTAACTCTAAACTTAACCATAACCCTAACCCTTACCCTAACACAAACTCTAATTCTATACCTAGGCCTAACACTAACCCTAACCCTAATCGTAACCCTAACCCTAACCCTAACCCTAACACTACCCCTAAAACTATGCCTAACCATAAACCTAACTCTAAAAATAACCCTAACCCTAACTCTAAATGTAAGAGTAACCCTAACACTAACCCTTTACCAAACACTAACCCTAACTATAACCCTAATCCTAATTATAAGAGTAACCCTAATCCTAACCGTAACCCTACTTTTAACACAAACCCCAACCTATCCTAATACGAACCCTAACAAAAACCCTAACACTATCCCTAAACTTACCCGAAACCAACCACTAACCCTAACCCTGTACCTAAACTTAACCCTAACCCTACCACAATATCAAACCATCACCTTAACCCTAACCCTAACACTTACCCTAACCAGATACCTAAATCTAACACTTACTCTAACACTCAATCTAACCATAACACAAACCCTAACCCAAACCCTAACAATAACTTTAACCTTGTCCCTAGCCATGACACTAAACCGAACCCCAACCCTAACCCTTACCATAATCTTAAACGTAACCCTAACTTCAAAACTAATCTTAATCCTAACCCTCACACAAACCCTAACCCAAAATCTAACACTAAACCTAAACCAAACCCTAACCCTACACCTCACACTAACCCTAAACCTAACACTAATTCTAACCCTAAACTTAATCATGACCCTAAAACAAACCCTAAAACTAAACCTAAAACTAACTTTAAACCTAACCCAAACCCTAACCCTTACACTAACCCCAACCCTTAACCTAAAACTAAATCTAACCATAAACTTTACTCTAACCATAACACTTACCCTAACCATAACCGTAAATCTAACAGTTACACAAAACCTAACCCTAAACCTAACAATAACCCTAATATTAAACCTAAAAATAAGCCCAAACCTAACCCTAGCTCGAACCCTAACCATAACTCTAACAATAACCCTAACCCTATTCCTAAACATAACATTAACCCAAACCCCAACACTAAACCTAACCCTAATCCTAATTGTAACCATAACTTTAACCCTAACCCTAACCCTAACAGTCACACAAACCCTAACCCTAAACCTAACACTCATCCTAAACCTAACCCTAACCTAACCCTTACACTAACCCTTAGCCTAAACATAACCTTAACCCTGACACTAACCCTAACACTAACCCTAAACCTACAACTAAGCGTAACCCCAAACCAAACAGTAACCCTAACATGAACCCTAATACTAAATTTAACACTAAACCTAACACTAACAGTAACCCTATCGCTATCCCTAATCCTAATCATAACACAAAACCTAACCCCAACACTAAATTTAACACTAACCCTAACATTAACATTAACCCTATCCCTATCCTGAATCCTAATCATAACACAAAAACTTACCCAAACCATAACATTAAACCTACCACTAAACCTAACCCTAATCCTAAGCCTCAGACTAACCCTAATTCTAATCCCAAACCTTACACTAGTTCTAAACATAACTATAATCGTTAGACTTATTCTAACCTTAACCCTAAACTAAATTTTAACACTAACCTGACACTAAACCTAACACTAACTCTAACTATATACATAACCCTAAAACGAACAGTAACCCAAAACTTAACTATAAATATAAACCTAACACAAACCCTAACCAAAACCTTAACTCTAAACCTAACCTAACCCTAACCCTCACCTTTATCTAACACTAACACAAACCCGAAACCTAACACTAATGTAAAATTAAACCTAACCCTAAACATAGCACTAATCCTAACACAAACCATTACCATAACCATAACCCTAACACTAACAATAACCCTAACCCTAAAACTATCTCTAACCCTAACACTAACCCTAACACAACAGCTAATCCTAACCATAACCGTACCAATAACCTAACCCAACCCTAACCCTAACATAACACAAACAAGAACTCTAACCCTAACTCTAAAAACTAACCTTAACACGAAACCTAACCCTAACCCTAACACCATAACCCTAACACAAAATGTAAACCTAACACAAAACCTAACCATAACCGTAACACTAACCCTCACCTAACCCTTACGCTATCCCTTAACTTAAACCTAATCCTAACTGAAACCATAAAACTAACACTAACACTAACACAAACCATAACTCTAACCCTAATGCTAACACTAACTCTAACCATATCCCTAACCCTATCACTAACACTTACACTAAAGCTCAACTTAAACCTAACCCTAACACTAACCCTAACGCTAACCTTAACACTAACACTAACACTATCCCTAAACCTAACCCTAAAATGAAACATAAACCTAACACTAAATGTAATACTAACACTAACAATAACCATATACCTAACCCTAAAACGAACCCTAACCCTAACAGTAACACTAACACTAAACCTAACCCTATACCTAACCTTAACACTAACCCTAACCATAACGCTAATACCCACACTAACCCTATTGTTACACTAACCCTGAATTTAACTTTAACCCTAATACAAAACCTAACCCTAACCACTAAGCCTAACCCTAAAACTAACCCTAACATTAAACTTAACACTAACGTTAACTTTAACCCTAACTATAACCCAAAACGTAACCCTAACCATAACACTAACCCTAACCCTAACACAAACCCTAACCAAAACATTCTCCTTAAATCTAACCTAACTTTACTTTAACTCTTACCTAACCCTAAAACTAACCCTAACCCTAACACTAACACTAAACCTAACACTAACCCAATCCTAACCCTAAATATAACACTAACCCCAAAAAATAACTCTATCACAAACACTAAACCTCACCCTAAACCTAAACCTATCATTTACCCTAACTTTTTCTCTGAACCTAACACTAAACCTACCACTATGCCTAAACCTAAACCTAATCCTAACTGTAATACTAACAATAATCCTAACCCTAACTCTAACCCAAATCTTATTTGTAAACCTAACACTAACTCTAATCCTATCCCTAACACAAACCATAACACTAACCCTAAACCTAACCCAAACACTAACCCTAACCATAAAACTAACACTAACACTATCCCAAACACCAAACCTAACTCTAAAGCTAACCCTAAAACTAACCATTACCATCACCACAACTCTAATCCTAACATTAAACTTAAACCTAAGCCTAACACTTACCCGAACACTTACCCTAAAACTAACCCTAAGTTTAAACCTAAACCTATTACAAATCCTAACCATACCACTGAAACTAACCCTAACCTTAAATCTAACAATAACACTAACTCTAACCATAACTCTAATCCTAAACCTAACACTTACCCTAACCCTAAACCTAACACATACCCTAAGCCTAACCCTAAACCTAACCCTATCCCTAATAGTTACGCAAAACCTAAACTTTAATCTAACACTAATCCTAACCCCATCCGAATCTGTAACCCTATCTATAACTCTATCAATAACCCTAACCCTAAACCTACATCTATCACAAGCCATAACCCTAAGCCTAACTCTAAATCTAACCTAACCCTCAACCTAAACATAACACTAACCCAAACTCCAATCCTAACCCTAATGCTAATTATAACAGTTACCCTAAACTTAACCCTAACCCTTACCCTAACAGAAACCCTAATATAAACCTAAGCCTAACAAAAACACCAACCCTAATCCTAACCTAACGTTAACCCTAACCCTAAAACTAAACCTAACCCTAAAATTAACATTAAACCTAAACCTAAAATAACCCTAACACTTACAATAAACCTAACCCTAACCCTAACACTAATACTAACTCTAACCATAAGCCTTATGAGAAACCTAACACATAGCCTAACCCTAACCCTAACAATAAAACTTACTGTAACCCTAAAGTTAACACTAACCCTAATTCTAAACCTAACCCTAATGTGAACACTAAACCTGAATCTAACCCCAACTGTACCCTTAACACTAACCCTAACATTAACCATTTCACTAAACCTAATGCTAAACATAACACTAACCCTAAACCTAAACCTAAACCTAACCCTAAGCAACCCTAAACCTATCCATAACTCTAACCCAAATCCTAACAGTAATCATAACCATAGCCCTAACCCTAAAACTAATATTAACCTAAAACCTAACCCTAACCCTAACCCTTACCCTAAACCTAACCCTAAACCTAAACCTTACAGTAATTTTAACAATAACCCAAACCGTAACACTAACCCTAATGGTAAACCTAACACTCTCCCTAAAACATTGCCTAACCCTAAATTTAACCCTAACCCTAACACTAACAGTAACTCTAACCCTAACCATAAACCTAACACTAAACTTATCACGAAATCTAACCATAACTCTAACAGTAACCCTAATCCTAAACCTAAACCTAACCCTAAATGTAACCCACACACTAAACATAACCCTTACCCTAGTCATTACACTACCCTAAACCTAAATTTAACCCTAACACTAAACCTAAACCTATCCTGAAACCTAACCTTAACACAAACTCTAACCCGAACCATAACACTAAACCTAACACTTGTCCTAAGCCTAACACTAACCCTAAACCAAACCTTAACCCTAAACCTAACCTAACACTAATGATAACCCTAAATTTAACCTAAACCTAACCCTAAACATAAAACTAACTCTAACATTAACCCTAACACTAATCCTAAACTAACCATAACACTAAACCTAACCCCAACCCTAATCTTATGGCTCACCCTAACCCTAACCCTAACCCTAACTCTAATATGAATCCTAACCCTAAACCTAACACTTACACTAACAAGGAGCCTAACCCTAATTTTAACCCCCATAATAAACTTTACCCTTACACTAATCTTAAACCTAATTTAAACCCTAACACTTAACCGAACCCTAAAACTAACACTAACATGAACACTAAAACTAACACTAACCCAAACTCTAACCCTAAACCTAACCTGAAACATAACCCTAACCCTAACACTAACCCTAACCCTAACACAAACCCTAACATGATCTGTAATCATAAACTAACACTAACCTTAAGACTAAGCCTAACATAACCCAAACACTAACCCTAACCCCATCACTAACACTAAACCTAAACCTAACCCTAAACCAAACCCTAAAGCTAACATTAACACTAACTCTAAACCTAACCTAACACTGAGCTGAAACCTAACCCTAACACTAACAGTAATACTAGCACTAACCCTAAACTTAAATCTAAACCAATTCCTATTTGTAACACTAAAACTAACCCTAACCCTATCCCTAACACAGAATCTAACACTAACACAAACCTAACAGTAACCCTAACCTAACACCAACCCTAAGCCTAACATAAAGCTAACCCTAAACCTTACACTAACTCTAAATCTAACCTTAACCCAAAACAAAACCCTAACCCTAAAACTAACCCTAACCCTCACACAAAATCTAAACCTAACACAAACCCTAACCCTAACCCTAAAGCTAAACCTAACACTTACACTAACACGAACCCTAACCCTTATCCTAACCCCCACAAAAAAACTTACCCTGACACTAACCCTAAACCTAACTTAAACCCTAACACTAAACCGAATTCTAAAACTAACACTAACCTGAACACTAACCCTAACACTAAAATTAACACTAAGGCTAACTCTAACCCTAAACCTAACCTGAACCATAACCCTAACCCTAACACTAACCCTAACACAAACCCTAACCTTAACTCTAACCCTAACACTACCACTAACCTTCACACTAAGCCTAACATAACCCTAACACTTACTTTAACCTCATTACTAACCCTATCAATAACCCGATCCCTAAACCTAACCCTAAACCTAACATTAAACCTAACCCTAATCCTAACCTAACACTAACCCTAACACTGAGCCTAAACCTAAACATAACAGTAATACTAAACTTAACTCTAAACCTAATCATATTTATAACCCTAACACTAACCCTAATCCTATCTCAAACACACACCCTAAAACTAACCCTAACCCTAACACAATCAGTAACCCTAACCCTAAAAGTAACACTAACACTAACGCTAACCCTAACCCTAACTGTAACTCTAAAACGTACACTAACCCTAAACTTATCTGTAACCCTAACACTAACCTTAACATTAACCCTAAGACTAAAATTAAACCTAAACATAACCCTAAACCTAACCCTAATCCTATCCCTAACCATAAGCCAAAACTTAACCCTAATACTAAACTTAACCCTAAGATTAAAAGTAAACTTAATCTTAACGTTAACCCTAACCCTAATCCTAACCTTAACACTAACACTTTGACAAAACCCTACCCTAAAACAATCCATAACCCTAAACCTAAAACTAATCCTAACACATACCTTTACTCTAAACATAACCATAACCCTAACACTAAAATTAAACTTAACCCTAACACTAAACCTAACTATAATAGAATCCTAACTCTAACCATAACAGTAACCCTAAACTAACACTAACACTAACCCTAACCTAAAGCTAACCATAAGCATAACCCTAATTCTAAAACTAATCTTAACCAAAACCTAACCCTAACCCTAACACTAACCCTCACCCTAATACAAAATCTAAATCTAACACAAACCCTAACCCTAACCCTAAGCCTAACACTAACGTAACCCTAACCCTATCCCTAAGCCTAACCGAAACCTAACCGAAAACATAAACCTAAACTTAATCCTAAACCTAACATTAACACAAACCCTAAAGCTAACCTTAAAACTAAACCTAAACCTAACCCTAAACCTAGCCCCTATCCTAAACCTAACCTTATCCCTAACACTAAACCGAACTCTATCCCTAAACCTAAACCAAACCCTAACCCTTACACAACAGTAATACTAAACCTTATCCCTAACACTAAATGTAACACTAAAACTAAATTGAACTGTAAATCTAACCTGTACACTAACCCAAATCCTAACCCTAACCCTTACACTAACTCTAAAGGTAACCCTAACCACAACCCTAACACATAACCTAAACCAAACACTAACACTATCACTAACCCTAACCCTAACACTAACACTAACCCTAACCCTAACACTAACACTAACCCTAATCCTAACATGAATCGTAAGACTAACACTAATCCTAACACTAACCTTAAACCTAAATTTAAACCTAAACCTAACACTACACCCTACACTAAAGCTAACACTAACACTAATCCTAATCCTAACCCTAACCCTAACACTAACCCTTACTCTAAAACTAACCATAACCCTAACCCCAACCCTATACCTAAACATAACATAAATGCTAACACAAACCATAACACTAAACCTAACCCAACCCTAAACCTAACCCTAATCCTACTTCTAACACTAACCCTAGCTTTATACCTAACACGAAACCTATCTGTAACCCTAACAATAACATTAACTCTAAAACCTAACACTAACACTAACTCTAAACCTAACACTAAACCTAGCCCTAACACTAACTCTAACCCTAACACTAATGATAAACCTAACCCTAACTGTAACACTAACCCTAACACTACCCTTTATCTAAATTGAACAGTAACCCTAACAAGAACCATAAAACATAGCCTAACCTTAACCCTAAACCTAAAAGTAACATTAATCATAAACATAACGCTTACCTTAACCCAAAGCCTAACACGAATCATAACCCTAAGCCTAATCCTAGCCCTAATACTAACCCTAACTGTAACACTAACCTTAACACTAACCCTAAACTTAACCCTAACCATAACATTAAAACTAAAACCAACCCAAAAGCTAGCGCTAATTCTTAACCGAAACTTAACCCTAACACTAAACCTAACCCTAAACTGAAAACTAAACCTAATGCTAACCCTGACTCTATTTCTAAACCTAATCGTAACTGTAATGCTAAACATTACACAAATCCTAACCTAACCCTAACATTAACCCTAAACCTAAACCTAACATTAAAATTAACCAAAACCCCAACCCTGAAACTAATGCTAATTCTAACTTTAAACCTAAACATACCTCAAAACTAACCCTAACCCTAAAACTAATCCTAACCCTAACTCTAACCCTAATTACCTAACACAAACCCTAAAACTAACCCTAACCCTAAACCTAACACTAACACTAATCCTAACTCTAAACCGAAACCTAAACCTAACCTTAACACTAACACTAACAATAAAACAAACCTTAAACCTAACCTTATCTGTAACCCTAATCTACATCTAACTTTAAACTAATGCAAACCCTAACCCTAACCCTAACTCTAAAACTAACTTTAACCCAATAACTAACCCTAACCCTAACACTTACCCTAAACCTAACACAAAATCTAAAGCTAACACAAAACCTAAACCTAACCATATCCTAACCCTAAAACTATCACTAAACCTAACCCAAATCCTCACTAAAACCATAAACCTAACCCTAACCCTAAGCATAATATGAATACAAACATTAACACTAACACTATCACTAACCCTAAACCTAACTGTAACACTAATCCTTACACTAACCCTAACACTTAATCTAAACTTAACTCTAACCCGAAACTTAACACTTACCCTAAACTTAAACTTAACCCTAAACCTAATGCTAACACTAACCATCACCCTAACCCTAAAATTAAACCTAACCTTAACCCTAAACTTAACCTTAGAACGAACCCTTACCTTAACCCTAACAGTAACCCTAAAACTTACCAAACGCTAACCCTAATCCCCAAACTAACCTAAAACTTATACTAACCCTAAAACTAACTTTAATCATAACTCTAAACCTAACCCCAACCCTATTCTTAATGCTAACCCTAACAATAAACCTAACCTTACAGCTAACCCTAACGCTAACCTTAACCCTGACACAAACCATAATCCGAACTCTAACATTAAACAAAACGTAACCCTAACGCTACCCTTACCTAACACTAAAACTAACTCTAACCCTAACAGTAACACGAACTCTAAAACTAACCGTAAACCTAACATTAACCCTAAACCCAACACTAAACCTAACACTTACCCAAATCATAACATAACACTAAACCTAACATTGACCCTAAAACTAACCCTAACCTTAACACTAAAACTAACATTAAGCTTAAGCCTAATTCTAACAGTTATACAAAACATAACACTAACCCCAAATCTAACCCTAATCCTATTGTGGTACTAACACTAACCCTAACCCAATTTCTAACACAAACCCTAACACTAACTGTATCCTTAAAAAAACACTAACTCTAACCCTAACCATAACTTTAAACCTAATTCTAAACCTAACTCTATCATTACCTTAAAAAAGAATCCTAAACCTAACACTAACCCTAACTCTAACCCTAATCCTAAACATAACCAGAACCGGAACACTAATACTAACCCAAACCCTAATCATAACCTAACACTAACCCTAAACCTAACCAGAACCCTAACAAAAACACTAATACTAACCTAAACCATAAAATTAACCCTAACCCTAGCCCAAACACTAACACCAACCCTAACCCTAAACCTAACTCTAAACCTTACACTAACCATAATCCTAACCCTAACACTAACTCTAACTGTAACTCTAACCCTAACACTAAACCTAACTCTAAGCCTAACCCTAACCCTAATACTAAACTTAAACGTATCACACACCCTAAACTTAAACCTAACTCTAACCCTAAACCTAACCCTAACCTTAATCCTTACACTAAATCTTACCCTAACCTGACACTAACACTAAGCCTAGCAGGGAACCTAACCAGAAACCTAACACATATCCTAACTCTCACCTAACCCTATCACTTACACTAACCCTCACAATAAAACAGTGACCTGATCCCTAACCCTAACCCAAACCCTAAAACGAATCCAAATCCTAAACCTAACCCTAACACTAACACTAATCCTAACCATAACACTTACCCTAACACTTATGTTAAACTTAAATCTAACACTAACCAAAACCCTAACCTTAATTCCAACCCTAACACTAACCATAACACTAACCATGACACTCACACTAACCCTAATTCTAACCCTAACACTTACACTAACCTGAATCCAAATTCTAACAGTAAAATTAAATCTAACACTAACACTAACCCTAACCCTAACACTATCCCTGACACTAAATCTAACACTAACCCTAAATCTAACCCTAGCCCTAACCCAAACCATAATCCAAACCCTAAGACAAAACTTAAAAGTGACAAAAACAATAATCCAAAACCGAATCCTTACCCTAACCTGACACTAACCCTAACACTTACCTAAACCTAACGATAACCCTAACCCTAATTCTAACACTAACAGTAACCCTAACACTAACATTTTCCTATACCTAACTCTAACCCAAACCCTAACCTTAACCCTAACAGTAACCCACACCCCAACCATAACTCTAATGGAAATCCTAACCTTAACCCTAACCTTAACCCTAAACCTAAACATAACCCTAACCCAAATCTTAACCATAACCCTAACCCTAACCTAACCCTAATCCTAAACCTCAACTTAACACTAAACATTAAACTATGCCTAACTTTAACCCTAACCCTAATAATAACCCTAACACTAACACTAAACCTAAACCTAACCCTAACCCTAAACCTAACACTAACAGTAACCCTAGCCCTAAAACTAAACCTAAACCTAACCCTAATACTAACTCTAATCCTAATCCTAACTGGAACCAGAACCAGAACCCTAACCCTAAACTTAACACCAACCTAACGCTAACCTAACCCTAAGCCCAAAACAAACCCTAACCCTAACCCTAAAACAAATATTAACCCTAACCCTAAACCTAACACTCACAAAAACACTAAGACTAATCTTAACCCTAATGTTAACCCTAACCATAAAAACAAACCTAATCCTAAATTTAACACTAACCCGAAACCTAAACCTAACTCTTACAATAAACTTAACCCTAATCCTAACACTAACCCTAACTATAACTGTAACCCTTACGAGAAACCTAACACATAGCCTAATTATAACCCTAAAACTAACACTTACTTTAACCCTAACCCTTAAACTAATGCTAATTCTAATCCTAACCCTAATGCATACACTAAACCTGAGCCTAACCCTAACTCCAACCTTAAAACTAATCCTAACACTAACCCTAATTATATTCCTAACTCTAACCATAACCCTAACCCTAACCCTAAATCTTACCCTAAGCTACCCTAAATCTATCCCTAACCCTAACCCAAATCCTAACCATAACCATAACTGTAACCCTAACTCTAACCCTAACATTAACCAAAAACCTAACCCTAACTTTAACCCTTACCCTAAACCTAACCCTAAACCTAAACCTTACACTAACTCTCATATTAACCCTAACTGTAACACTAATCGTAATGCTAACCCTGACAGTATCCCTAACACTTAACCTAACCCTAAATTTAACCCTAACCCTAACACAAACACTAACACTAACTCTAACCCTAAACATAACCATAACACTAAACCTATCACAAAATATAACCCTAACACTAACAATAACCCTCACCCTAACCCTAAACTTAAGCCTAACCCTAACCTTCACACTAACCCTACCAGAACCCTAAACCTCCCACTACACTAAACCTAATTTTAACCTTAACACTAAATCAAATCCTAACCTGAAGCCTAACCCTAACTCTAAAACGAACCATAACACAAAACCTAACACTAGCCCTAAACCTAACACAAACCCTTACCCAAACTTAACCCTAAACCTAACCTTTACCTAAAGTAAAACCTAACCATAAAACTAACTTTAACACTAACCCTAAACTAAACCTAACCTAACGCTAACACTAACCCTAACCCCAACCCTAACCCTAACCCTAACTCTAACCCTAAACCTAACCCTAACCCTAACCCAAACCTAACACTAACAGTAATCCTAACTCTAAATCTAAACCTAAACCTAACCTTAACACTAACCCTAACCCTCACACTAACCCTAATTTTAACCCTAACCATTAAACTAAACCTAATTCAAACTTTGAACCCAAACACTAAACAAACCTAACCCAACCTAACACTGACATTAACCCTAAACCTAACCAGAACTGTAACCCTAACAGTAACACTAAACCTTACCATAACACAAACCCTAAAACAACTCTTAACACTAAACCTAAACTAACCCTAACCCTTATCTAACCCTAACCCAACCCTAAAATTTTCACTACAACTCACCCTAATTTTAAACCTAAACCTAACATTAATCCTTACCCTAACACAAACACCAACACTAATCCTGAACCTTGCCCTCAACCTAACTCTAAAATTAACACTAATTCTTATACAAAACCTCAACCAAATTTTATTGCTAATCCTGTTTTTAACCATAACACTAACCCTAAACGTATATCTAACACAAATCTTAACACTAACCCTAACAATAAACCAAAAACTAACCCTAAACCTAACCCTAACCCTAACTCTAAATCTAAACTAAACCCTAAACTTAACCCTAACCCTAACTCTAAATCTAAACTAAACCCTAAACTTAACCCTAACCCTAACCCTAACCTTTACCTAACAGTAACGCTAAATGTACACTAACCCTAACTCTAACTCTATCAATACCCTAACCCTAAACCTGTCTCTAAACCTAACACTAAACCTAAACACAACCCTAACAATAACCCTAACACTAAGCCTAAAACTACCCTAAACCTAAGTGTAACCCTAGCCCTAACCTTAACCCTAACCCTAAAAGAAACTCTTACCGAAACCATAAACTTAAAGCTAACCTATCTTTAACCCTAATTCTAACACTAAACCAGACCCTAATGGTAACATGTATTCTATTCCTAACCCTAAAACTAACGGTAACCCTAAACCTAACCCTAATCCTTACACTGAAACTAACCCTAAACCTAAGCCTAATCCTAATACAAACCCTAACCCTAACCCTTACACTAACCCTAACACTAAAGCTAACACTAACTCTAACCGTAACCCTTAAACCTAACACTTACCCTAATGCTAACCCTAACACTTACCCTAAACCTAACTCTAACCCTTACCCTAACAGTAAAACCTATCAGAAACCCTAACCATAACCCTAACCACAACACTAACCCAAACCCCAACCCTAAACTTAACTCTAATTCTGACTGTAAACCTAAACCTAAACATAAAACTAACACAAACCCTAACCCTAAAACTAACAATATCCCTAACCCTGACTCTAACACTAGCATTAACCCTAAAACTATGCCTAACCGTAACCCTAAACCTAATAATGAACCCTAGTCTTAACTCTAAACCTAACCGTAACCCTAATGCTAAACTTAAAACTAACACTAACAATAACCCTAATCCTAACACTAAAACTAAAGCTAACCCTAACACTAACATTAACCCTAATCCTAATCCTAACTGTAACTGTAACCCTAACCCTAAAACAAAACCTAGCCCTAAAACAAACCCTAACATTAAACTACCCTAACACTAACGCTACCTCTAAAATTAACCTTTATCCTCACCATAACGCTAACTGTAACATTAATCCAAACGCTAACCCTAACCCTTACCCCAAATCTAACCCTCCAAAACCCTAACCCTAATCCTAAACCTAACCAAACCCTAACTCTAAACGTAAACCTATACCAAATCCTAACCCTAACCATGACCTTCACCCAAACTTAACTCTTAAACTAACACAAACCCTAACCCTAACCCTAACACTAACCCTAAAACTAACCCAAACCCTATCACTAACACTAACGCTAAACCTAACCCGAAACCTAACAGTAACTCTAACTGTAACCCTAACGCTAACCCTAACACTTACCCTAACCCTTACACTAAACCTAACCATAATCCTAACCCTAACCCTCACAGAAATTATAAGCCTAAACCTAAAACTAAACCTAACCCTAATCCTAACCCTAACCCTAACCTTAAACCTAACCCTGAACCTAACACTAAACCTAACCCTTACCCTAACCCCCACACAAAACCTAACCCTTAACAAATCCCAACCCTAACTTTAATGGTAATCCTAAACTTAACCATTACCTTTACCCTAACTGTAACCCTAAACATAACAGAAATTCTAACTCTAAACCTAAACCTAACACTAACCCTATCCTAACACTAACTCTAACTCTAACACTAACAGTAACACTAACCCTGAATCTAACCCTAAATTTAACCCTAATCCTAACACAAATCAAAACCTTAACTATAACACTAAACTTAACACTAACCCTAAGTGTAATACTAACACTAACATTAACACTAAGCCTAAACCTAACACTAATTCTAACCTTAACACTAACCTAACCCTAACCTTTTACTAGCTGTAATTCTAACCCCACCCCTTAACACTAAATCTAAGTGTAACCTTACCCTTAAACCCTACCCTTAAACTTAACACTTATCCTAACCCTAAAGTTATCTTTCACTCTAAGACTAACTATAACCCTAACCCTAACCCTCACACTAACCGTAATTCTAACACTAACCCTTTCACTAACCCTAATCCTAACTTTAACCCTAATACTAAGCCTAACACGAACCCTTACACTAACACTAACAGTAATCCTAACTCTAACCCTAAACTTAACCAGAACTGTAACCCTAACAGTAACACAAAACGTTATACTAACACAAACCCTAAACCAAACCTTAACCCTAAATCTAACATAACCCTAACTCTAACCCTTACCTAACCCTAAAACTAACCCTAACCTGAACCCTAACCACAACACTAACACTATGACTAACCCTAAACTAAACTAACATTAACACTAAACCTAACACTAACTCTCACCCTAACTTTAAACCTAAACATAACATTAATTCTTACCCTAACAGAAATCCTAACATTAATGCTGACCCTTATCCTAACCCTAACCCTAACAGTAACACTAACCATATTACAAATCCAAACCTAATACTATTCCTAATTCTGTTTGTAACCCTAACACTAACCCTAAACTTATCTCTAACACAAATCTTAACCCTAACCCTAACACTAAACCTAACACTAACCCTAACTCTATACCTAAGCCTAACTCTAAATTAAACACTAACCTTAACCTTAATCCTAACACTAAAACTAACACTGTCCCTAACCATAATACTAACCTAAATCTATCTTTAACCTCAAAACTATCCTGAAACCTAACCTGAAACCTAAAACTAACTCTAACCCTAAACCTCACTGTAACACTAACCCTAACCATAACCATGACTTGAACCCTTACTCTCCTCATAACACTAACCCTAACATTAACCCTAACTCTATCACTAATCCTAACCCTAAACCTAACCCTAAATGTAACCCTAACCCAAACCCTATACAAAAATCTGACCCTAACCTAACCCATAACTCTACACCTAATCCTACCACTAACACAAACCTTAAACCCAACCTTAACACTTATGATAAAACTAACCCTAACCCTTACACTAACCCTAACACTAACACTGTTTCTAACCCTACACCTAAACCTAACCCTAAAAATAACCCTAACCCTAACAATAACCATAAACCTAACACTAACACTAACCCTTACAAAAACTCAAACCCGAACCCTAACACTAACTCTAACTGTAACTGTAAACCTTCTCTAACACTTACCCTAACCCTAACCCAAACTCTGACACTTACCCTAAACATAACCCTAACCCTAAAACTAACCTTAACCCTAACCCTAACACTAATCGTAAGTCTAACTTTAAACTTAACCCTAATGCTAACTCTAACCCTAACACATATCCTAACGCTAACCCTAACACAAACACAAAACCCAACCATAATCCTAACCCTATTCATAACCATAACCCTAACTTTAACCTTATCCCTTACCCTAACACAAACCATAACCCTAATCCCATCACTAAATTTAAACCTGCCCTACCCCTAACACTAACCCCAACACTAAAAATAACACTAACCCTAAACCTAATCCTAACCCTAAGTGTAATCATAACCCTAACCATAAACCTAACCCTAACACAAACCCTAACCTTAACCCTAACCCTAACCTTAGCCCTAACCCTATAACTAACCCACACACCAACTCTAATCCTAAAGCTAATCCTAACTGTAACCCTAACCTAAACCCTAACCATAACACTAAACATAACACAAAACCTAACCCTAACCCTAATCCTAACACTAACAATAACACTAACTCTAACCATAATCTGAACGCTAATAATACCCCTAACTGTCCTAAACCTAACCATAAACTTAATCCTAAACCTAACACTAACCCTAACCCTAATACTACCACTAACCCTAAACATTACCCTAAACCAAACTCTAACCCTAATCCCACCTGTAACCGTAACCGTTACCCTAACCATAACCCTAACCCTAACAAGCTAAACCTTAAATTAACCCTAACTCTAACCCTAACACCAACCCTAACACAAACTTTATGCCAAACTGTAACCCTAAACTTTACCTAACTCTACCCTAACCATTATTCTAACACGAACGCTAATCTTGAATCTAACAAGTACATTAACCCCATCCTTAGCACTAAACTACACCCTAACCCTAACAATAGCACAAACCCAAAACCTAATTGTAAACGTAGCCCTATCACTAACCCTAACACTAACCCTAAAACTAATCCAAACTGTAAACCAAACCATTTCCCTAAACCTAAAATAATCCTTACTGTAGCCATCACCGTAACCCTAACCCTAAACTTAAACAAACCTTAATACTAAACATAACATTAACATTAACCCTAATCCTAACCCTACTCTAAACCAAACCCCAACCATATGACTAAGGCTAATCCTAAACTTAACACTAAACTTAACTCTAAACCTCACTCTAATCATAACAAATTTAAGTCTAAACCTTACCCTCACCCTAACACTAACTCTAACCGAAACACTAACCTAACACTAATCCTAACACAAAACTTAAACCAAACCATATCCCTAACCCTATCAGTATCCCTAAGCATAACAGTAACCCTAACCAACCCCTAACCCTAATCCTAACCTGACACTAACCCTAACCCTACCCCTAACTCGAAAACTAATTTTAATCCAAAAACCTAACCCTAACCCTAACCCTAACCTAACACTTACCCTATCCCTAACCCTAATTCAAAAACTAATTTTAAACCAAATCCTAACCCTAACAAAAAAAATTAACCCTAACACAAACCCTAACCCTAACCCTAACCTAACTCCACACTTATCTCTAAACCTAACCCGAATTCTAATCATAACCATAAACCTAACTCAAACCCTAAGCTAACCCACAACCTATCCCTAACTGTAACCTAAATACTAACCATAACCATAAACCTAACCTAACGCTAAGCCTAACATTAACACAAACTCTAACCCTAACCCTAACATTAACCCTAAACATAACCCTCACTCCAAATCTTACACTCACCCTAACCCAAACATTATCTCTAACAATAACTTTAACTGTAAACCTAACCCTAATCCTAACAATTACCATAACTGTAACACTATCCCTAACACTAACCCTAACCCTAACACTAACCCTAAACATTACTATCACCTTAAATCTTACTCTAAACTTAACCCAAAAGTTAACCCTAACAATAACTCTAACAGAAACCGTAACCCTAACCCTAACACTTACCCTAACCCTAAAATGAAACCTAAACCTAAACCTAATTCTAACCCTAACACTATTCCCAAACCTAACCCTAATCCTAATTCTAATCCTAATCCTTAAAATAACCCTAAACCTAACTTTAACCCTAACACTAAACCTAAACCTAACCCTAACACTATGCCTAAAATTAATCGTGACACTAAACCTAACACTAATCCTCACTCTAATCCCAACCATGCCCTGATCTGTAACTCTAACTCTAAACATAACCCTAGCATAAACCCTAAACCAAACCTTAACCCTAAAACAAACCGAATCCTAACACTAACACTTACTGAACACTAACACTAAACATAACCCAAACACTAACCTATCACTAACCATTAACCTAACGCTAACCCTAATCCTAATATTAACACTAACCCTAACCCTAATACTAACACTACACCTAACACTAAGCCTAACCATAACCCTAACCCAAACCCTAACAATAACACTAACCCAAACTATACTCATATCCCTAACTCTAACCCTGATTTGATTTGTAACCCTAACACTAACCCTAAAGCTATCCCAAAACAAATCTTAACCCTAACCCTAACACTAAACCTAACACTAACCCATACCTTAACCCTAACCCTAACTCTAAAACTAACACAAACCCTAACTTTAAACCTAATCTAACCCTTACTTAACTTTAACCCTAAACATAACCCTTAACCTAAACTTAGCCCTAACTCTAACCTAAACCTAACACTAACCATAAATCTATCTTTAACACTGACACTATTTCTAACCCTAACCCTGAACCTAAAACTAAAACTAACACTAACCATAACACTAACACTAACACTAACCCTAACCCTAAACTTAATATGAACCCTAACACTCACCCTAACACTATTCCTAACCCTAAACCTAACCCTAAATCTAACACTAACACAAACCCTAACCTTAAACATGACCCTATCCTAACCTTAACCCTAACCCTAACCCGAATCCTAACCATAACTGTAACCCTAACCCTAACCCTAACACAAACCCTAACCGTAAGGCTAACAATAACCCTAAAGTTAACCCTAATCCCAACCCTTACACTGACCCTAAGCTAACACTAATTCTAACACTAAACAAATGAGAACCCTAAAACAAACCTTAACCCAAACCTAACACTAAATCTAAACCTAACTCTACTCCATAAACTTACACTTAGCCTAACAGTAACACTAAACCTCACACTAACTCTAACCATAACCTTAACCCTAAGCATAACACTTACCTGAACCCTAAAACTAACCCTAACACTTACGCTAAACCTAACCATAACCCTAACAAAACCCTAACCCTAAACATGACTCTAACCCTAAGCCTACCCTAACATTATTTCTAACTCTAACCATAACTCTAAACCTTACAGTAACCCTAACTGTAAGCCTAACACTAACTCTAACCTTATCCTTAATCCTAACCCTAACATTTACACTAACCCTAACCCTAAACCTAACATTTCTCTAAACCTAAACCTAAGTCTGACACTAACACAAACTCTAACTTTAAATCTAACCCTAACCCGAACCCAAACACTAATCCTAAACTTAACACTAAACCTGACACACACCCAAACCCCAAAACTGTCCCTAACACTAATCCTAACCATAACCCTAAACATAACTCCAAACGTAACCCTAAACCTAACCCAAAATCTAAACCTAACATAACACTAACCCTAACCCTACACTAACACTAACCCTAACCCTAACCCTAAGCATAACCCTAACACTAACCCTAACACTAACCTAACATTAACCCAAACCCTAACACAAACACTAACCCTAAACAAAACCCTAACTGAACCTCTAAACCTACTCCTAATTGTAATAGTAGCCCTAACAATAACCCTAACACAAACCATAAACTAAGATAACCCTAACCCTAACACAATCCTTAACACTAACCCTAACCATAAAACAAAACATAACCCTAACCCTAACACTAACGCTAAACCTAACCCTCAGCTAACCATTCCACTAAACCTGACCCTAACACTTACCCTAACCCTTACCCTAACCATATCGGTAATCCAAACCCAAACCTAACACTCACACTAACCTAATCTAACCATAACCCTTACACAAACGCTGACACTCATTTTTACCCTAACACTAAACCTAACCCTAACACTAAACCTAACCCTAACCCTAACACTAAACCTGACAAAAAACCTAAACCTAACCCTAACCCTAACCCTAAAATATACCCTAATGCTAACACTAACATTAACCCTAAAACTAACCCTAAACCTATCCCTTACCCTAACCATAACCATAACCATAACCCTAACACTAACTCCTACTGTAAACCTAACCATAATCCTAAAACTGACCTTAATCCTAAACCTAACACTAACAACATAAACCTAACCCTTTCTGTAAAAGTAACCCTAAACCTAACCTTAACTGTAACCATTAACTTAATGGAAACCCTAACCCTAACACTAACCTTAGCATTAAACCTAATCCTAACACTAACCCTAAGAATAACCCTAACCCTAACAATAACCCTAACACTAAAACTAACCCTAAACCTAAACCTATCCCCAAACCTAACACTAACCCTAACCCTAACAGTAAACCTAAAAAAAACTCTAACCAAAACTCTAACCCTAATTCTAACTGTAACAGTATCCCTAACAATAACCCTAACACAAATCGTAAACCGAACCCGAACACTAACTCTAACACAAACCCTGACACTAACCCTAACACAAACCCTAACACTAACCCAAAAACAAAACGTAACCCTTACCCTAACACTAACCCTAAACCTAACCCTAACCCTAACTTTTACACTAATACTAACCCTAATCCAAACATTAAATCTAACCGTAAACTAACTGTAACCCTAATGCTAGCCTAACCCTAACCCCAACCCTAACACTTACCCTAAACCTAACCGTAATCCTAACACTAACCCCTAACCCCAACTCTAACACTAACCTTGAAACTAACCCTAAACCTAACCCTAACTCTAACTCTAAAACAAACCCTAAACCTAAAGCTACCAGTAACCCTAACCCTAAACCTAATCCTAATACTAACCCAAACCCCAACCCTAAATATAACACTAATCTTAACCAAAACCCTAACCTAACCTAACCTGAAACCTAACACTAACCTTAACCCTAACACAAACCATAAACCTAACCCTAAAACTAACAGTAAAAAAAAACCCTAACTCTAATTCTAACAATAACCCTAATAATAACTATAAACCTACCCCTAACTTTTACCATAACCAGAACTCTAAACTTAACCATTCACATAACACAAACCCTAAACCTAACCGTATCACAAACCCTAAACATAACTTTCACCTAATCCTAAAACAAACCCTAACCCTATCCCTAACACAAACCCTAAAGCTATCACAAAACATAACTCTATACCTAACACTAAAACTAAACCTAATCCTAATCTAACCCTTACAATAACCATAACCCTAACCCAAACCCTAATACTAATTCTAACCATAATCCTAACCGGAACCCTAACATATAGCTTAACCCTGACCCTCACACTAACACTAACCCTAACCCTAAAATAACACTAAACCTAAACCTATTGCTAACTTTAACCCTAACTCCAACACAAATCATAATCCTAATCCTGAACCTAAACCTAACCCTAACCCTAAACAGGACCCTAATCTTAACCCTAATGCTAACCCTAATACTAATCCTAACATAACCCTAAATCTAACAAATAACCTAAACCTAACCCTAACACTAACCCTAACACTAACCATAACCTTAAACCTAACCATAACCATAACCTTAATCCTAACACTAAACCTAACATAAATTGTAACCCAAACCATAAACGTAAACCAACCTAACACTAACCCTAACCCCTAATTCTAACAAGAACCCTATCCCGAACCCTAACACTAAACTTAACCATATCCTAACCCTAAACCTAAACCTAACACTAACCCTAAACCTAAGCCTAACCCTAACAATAACACTTAAATGAACCCTAACCCTAACACTAAAACTAAACCTAACCCTAATTCTAACACTGACACTAACCCTAATTCTAACCCTAACCCTTACACAAACCCTAAACCTAACTTTAACCCTAACACTAAAACAAACCCTAACCCTAACCCTATTCCTAAGCCTAATCCAAACCCGAAACGTTACTTTATTCCTAACACTAAACCTAACCCTAACACAAATCTTACCCTAACCCTTACCTTAACCTTATACCTAACACTAACCCTATCCCTAACCCTAACACTAACCCTAACCCTAACCCTAACCATATCCCTAACCCTAATGGTAACAGAAACCCTAATCCTAACCCTAAATCTAACACTAACCCTATCCCTAACCATAACCCTAACACTAACCCTTTACTTAACCCTAACATTAACCCTTCTTGAAACTTTACAAAAGCATTTTAAAATAACTATAACTAAGGAACAAGCTAGACAAATAAAAAAACAATGTAAAAATTGTGTGACCTTTTTACCACAAGTTATTCTTGGAGTAAATCCTAGAGGACTGATACCTTACTATATTTGGCAGATGGACGTCACCCACTTGCCAGAATTTGGAAAAATAAAATGTTTGCATGTTACAGTTGATACTTGTTCCGGATTTTTTATAGGCTCCCTTCCTACCAGAGGAAAAAGTTAAAAATAGTATAGCCCATTGATTACAAAACTTGCCACTGCAGTCATTCCAACACAGTTAAAAACAGATAATGGTCCTGGCTATACTTCTACCTCTTTTAAACAATTTTGCTCATCATTTGGCATTACTCATATAACAGGAATCCCATACAATCCAAAGGGACAAGGCATAGTTGAAAGAGCTCATCAAACTATTAAAATGTACTTATTAAAGCAAAAAGAGAAAATTGGGAAGGGGTATATATCCCCAAAAGATAAACTTAAAATAACCCTTTTTACTCTAAACTTTTAAAATTTGGATTCATCAGGACTTAGTGCTGTGGAAAGGCATATGTGTCCAAAAAATGTGCCTAAGCCCAAGGTACTTTGGAAGGATATTCTAACAGGACAATGGAAAGATCCTGACCCAGTAATTTTCTGGAGTCAGGGGTCTGTTTGTGTGTTTCAACAGGAGAACAGCAGCCGATTTGGATTCCAGAGAGATTAACTAAAGCGATTTATACAGACCAAAAATAAGATGATTTGGCTCAAATCCATAACAGCTGATATCCAGAACTCCAGTTTGGCTACCCTTACATCTGCGACAGAACCAGGATGCTTTTTTCAGTATCTATTTTATTATTGCCCTTTCCCACATCATGAAGTTCTATTTTGTTTTTGGGGTCATACAGACCTAGGTAAATGTTTTGCTGATCAGTTCTATTTTTTGAATATAGAGTTGCAATGGAGATTTCACCTGTAAAAACTTATAAGGCCTTTACTATTATGTTATGTGTTGTATGTATTATATTATGTGTGCACACTTGTGTTTTGTGTTATATGTTTGTATGTACATATGTCCATATATCATATATGATGAGCGCTCATGAAAAAATGGATCCAAATATTTTTTTTTCACGTGATTTAAATGGTGTATCCTCCTCCCTTCTACTTGTGATGGTCATTCACCTAAAATTTGGGGGCCAACAGAGGTGAGGCAAAGAACCTCACAACCCCACTGGTACAAAGGTCTATCCACAGGTGTGGCTGTATGCTGGATCGGTAATCAATGATGGGTAAGATCCAATTGCAATGATACCAACCTAAGACAGGAGGCTGACGCCTTGAGGTCAGCTCATCCGATGACGGGTAAGATTCATATGTAGTATTGGACAACCTAAGGCAGGCATGGTCCCTAAGCCACATGCTTGTTGATTAATTAAACACAGAGGGGGAGATGTTGAGAGCCACAGCTGAAGGGACCCCAGTAAACTTCCAGCTGATTGGCTCACAGAGGCCCAGCAAACTTTCAGCTGATTGGCTCACCACGGCCCCACAAATTTCCAGCTGCCAGCTGATTGGCTCCTCTGCAGGGATGCTCATTGGGCTGTTTACCCGCCCTTTCAGACCACGCAGCTACTCATTAGGGGACTCATTTGGCCTCACCCACACAACCCAGCCAATCGGCCTCAAGAGTGGGAGGAGTGGGGGTTGGGAGGCTCGCCAGAAACCGGTCATGGCAGTTGGGCTCTGAGAGAATTCCTGAAGAGCTTGCATGGTGCAGCATGTGTGTTCTAAAAATAAAGTTTATTCCTGCTTGATAAGTGACTCATGAATTTTGCCCCAGCCAGACTGCGGCAAACACTAACCATAATACTAACCCTAACACTATCCCTAACACTAAATCTAACACTGAACCTAGCCCTAACCATAACGCTAACCCTAACCAAAACCTTAAGCCTAATATAAACCCTAACCCAAACCATAACCTTAAACCTAACCTAACCATAACCCTAACCCTAATTCTAACACGAACCCAATCCCTAAACTTAACACTAACCTTAACCATACAAATAACCCTAATTCTAACACAAACCCTATTCCTAACCCTAACACTAATGTTAACCATAACCTAACCCTAACACTAAATCTAAATCTAACCATAAACCTAGGCCTAACCCTAACCCTAAATTTATCCCTAACACTAAAAATAACCCTAACCCTAAACCTAACCCTAACACAAACCTAATGCTAAACCTAACATCAACCCTAATTCTTACCCTAAACCTAACCCTATCCCTAACACTAAGTCTAACTATAACCCTAACCAGAACACTAACACGTAGCCCAACCCTAACCTAACCCTAACACAAACACTAACCCTAAACCAAACCCTAACACTAACCCTAAACTTAAACCAGACACAAACAAGAATCATAACTCTAACACTAATACTAATCCTAACATTAACCCTAACTGTAACCCTAAACCTAACACTAAACCTAAATCTATCACTAACCCTAAACGTACCCTAACCATAACAGCAAACCTAACCCTAACCCTAACAGTAATCTTAAAACTAACCCGAGCACTAACTTTGTGACTAACCCTAATCCTAATCATAACCCGAACCCTAACCCTATCCCTAACCATTACAAAACACTAACACAAACTGTAACACTAAACCTAACCTAACCCTAACCCTAACCCTAACCCTACTTCTGACACTAACCCTAACCCTAAACCTAACACTAACACTAACCCTAAACTTAACCCTAACACAAAACCTATCTGTAACCCTAATACTAACATTAACCCAAACCTTAACCTCAACACTAACACTAAACCTAACCCTAAACATAGCCCCAACAATAACCCTAGCCCTAACCATACCCTAATCGTCACCCTAAATGAAACCCTAAGCCTAACCCTAAACGTAAATCTAAATTAATACAATACGTAACCATAACCCTAACCCTAACCCTAACCCTTACACAAACTTTAACCCTAACCCTAATATTAATCCTAATCCAAAACCTAATCCTAAACCTAACACTAACCCCAACACCAACCCTAACCCTTAGGCTAATCCTAATTGTAACCCTAACACTAACCATAAACCTAACCATAACCCTAAAAAATCCTAAAGCAAAACCTAACACTAATTTTGACACAAACTTTAACTCTAACCCTAACCTTAACCCTAACCCTATCAGTATATATAACCCTAACCCTATCACTATCATAACCCTAACAAAAACATTAACCCTAATCATAACAGTAAACATAGTATAACCCTAACAATAACTCTATCCCTAACTTTAACCCAATATTAACCCTTGCCCTAATCCTAACCCTTACTGTAAAACTAACCTTAAAGAAAAACCTAACACTAAAGCTAACACTAACCCTAATCCTAACACAAAATCTAACCCTAACCCAAAGCCTAAACCTAACCCTTAACCTAAACTAACCCTAACCCTATCCCTAACCGTAACTCGAATCCTAAGCATAACCATAACCCTAAACCTAACCCTATCCCTAACTCTAAATTAACCCAAACCCAAACCCATACCTAACACTATACCTAACCATAACATTAATCCTAATGGTAACAGTTATCCTAAACCTAACACAATTATTAAACATAAATCTAACTCTAACACTAACCCTAACACTAACCCTAAAAAATAACACTAACCCTAACACTAAAACTAAGCATAACTCTTATCCTAATAATAACAATAACCTTAACCATAACCATAACCCTAAACCTAATCCTAAACTTAACACTAACCATAAATCTAACCCTAACACTAACCCTAAAAATAACCCTAATCTTAATTCTAACCCTAAACCTAACTGTAATCCTAACACGAACCCTAACCCAAACCTAAACCTAAGCCTACCACAAACCCTAACCCTAACCTATCCTAACCCTAAAACTAACCATAACACTAACACTAACAATAATTCTAAACATAACCCTAAACCTAACACTAAACCTAACCCTAAAGCTAACACTAAACCTAACACTAACCCTAACTCTAACCCTATTTTGATTTGTAACTCTAATTCTAAACCTAAAACAAAACCTAACCCTAAAACAAACCTAACCCAAAGCCAAAGCATAACCCAAAAACCTAACTAACCCTTACCCATAAGCCTGACCCTAACACATACCTTAAATCTAAACTAACCTAACACTAACCCTCCCCTAACTAACTCTAAATTTAAACCTCAACCTAAACCCCACACTACCCTCACTCTACACTAACCCAAACTCACCCTAACACTAACACTAATCCTAAACATAGCCCTAAACTTAACCCTAATCCTAAACCTAAACCTAACACAAACCCTAACCCAAAAATAAACCCTAACACTAAACCTAACCCTAACCCTTAACACTAATCTTACCACTAAAACTAAGCTAAATCTTACCCTAATAATAACCTTCACCCTAACCCAATCCTAACACTAACCCTACCCCTTACCCAAACACTACCTTAAAAATATCCCTTAACTGTAACTCTTTCCCTAATCCTAACTGTAAACATTACCTTAACCATAACCCTTATTCTAAAACAACCCTAACATTAACCTAAACAAACCCTTACAAACCCCTCACACTAAACGTATCCCTAACCGTAACAATAACCATAAACTTAACATAATCCTTAACAAAAAACCTAACCCTAAACCTAACACTAATCTACACTTTCTGGTAAATGTAACCCTACACTAACCAAAAACTTAATAGTAACAGTAACACTAACTCTAAATGTAACCCTAACTGGAACCACTAACACAGAGCCCAAAACTAACGCTAACCTTAACTTCAACCCTAACCCTAACACTATTGCTAACACTAACCCTAATCTTAACCCCTAACTATAATCCTAACACTAAAACTAACCCTAACACAAACCCTTATCCTAACACTGACCCTAATCCTAATCCTAACCCTAACACTAATTCTAAACCTAAGCCTAACACTAACCCTAACCATAACCCACACACAACCCTAATTCTAAACCTAAGCCTTACACTAACCCTAAACCTAACTTTAACCCTAACACTAATGTTAACCCTAACCCTAACCCTAAACCAAACACTAACACTAACCCTGACACTAAACCTTACACTAAGCCTAACTCTAAACCTAACCCTAAAACTAAACTTAACCCTAAACCTAATAGTAACCTAAACCTAACACAAACCCTAACTGAAACCTTAACCTTATCCCTAACCTAGCCTTAAACCTAACCCGTACCTATAACTAACACTAACCTTATTCCTAACCCTAACACTTAGCCTAACCCTAAGCCTAACTCTAACACTTAACCTTAATGTAATTTTATCCCTAAAAGTAACTGTAACCCTAACCCTAAAACTAACCCTAATCCCAACCCTAACACTATCACTAACCCTAACCTTAACCCTAACCTTAAAACCAACATTAAATCTAACGCTAACCCTAACACTAAACCTAAAACTAAGCCTAAACCTAAGCCTAACCCTAACTTCAACCCTTACGGTAACATTAAGGCAAACCCTTACCTTAACCGTAACTCTAAATTTTATCCGATTCGAAACTCTAACACTAAGCCCTAAACCTATCTTTAAACCTAACAATATCCCTAACCCTAACACTAACTCTAACACTTAAGGAGATGCTAACCCTAACACTAACACAAACCCCCAACCCTAACCCTAACCTTAATCATAACTGTAACCCTAATATTACCCTTAAACCTAATCCTAACCCTAACACAAACCCTAACACTAAACTCAACACAAACACTAACCCTATCCATAACCATAACCCTAAAACTACAATAACACTAACCCTGAACCTAACCCTAACCCTAACATTAACACAAACCCTAATCCTAAATCTAATACTAACACCTAAACTAACCCTAAACCTAAGCTTACACTAACCTTAACCATAACCATAAAAGTAATTATAACCGTAACCTTAACCCTAACCCTAACACTTACACAAACACTAACCTTAACTCTAACACTTATCCTGAACCTATTACTAAACCTAGCACTAACACTAACCTTAACCATAAGACTAATCCTCAAACTAACCTTAACCCTAAACCTAACCCTAACTCTAACACAAACACAAACACTAAACCTAACCATAAACCAAACCCTAACCCTAAACCTAACCCCAAACTAAACAAAACACCAAAACAAACCCAAACCTAACCCTAACCCTAAACTTACCCCTAAACCTAACGCAAAGACTAACACAAACCTGAACCCTAATCCTAACCCTAACACTATCCCTAACCCTAAACCTAACCCTAAACCTGACAATATCCCTAACCCTAAACCTAATTCTTACACTAACCATAACCTTTAACTTAACCCTAACACTATCCCTAACCCCTAACCTTAACACTAACCCTAACACTATCCTTAAACCTAACCCTAACCCTAAAAAGAACACTAACCATAATCCTAACCCTAACACTAACACTAACCCTAACTCAAAACCTAACTCTAACTTTTATCCTCTTTCCATAAACGTATCTGTAATCCTAACAATATCCCTATCCTAATACTAACCTTAAACCTAAAACTAACACTAACCATAACCCTAATTGTAACCCTAACCCTAAATATAACCCTAACACAAACATTACCCATAACCATGACCCTAAACTAACAGTAACCATTAACATAACCCGAATCCTAACCGTAACCGAAACCCTAAATCTAAACTTAACCCTAACATAGACCATAACACTAACCATTACACTAACCCTAAAATTAACCCTAAACCTAAACTTGCACAAAACCTAATCCTAACTCTAATTATAACCGTAACCTTAAGCCTAACCCTAACACTAACCGTAACACCTAACCCTAAAACTCACCCTAAACCTTACCATAGCACTAACCTTAACACTAAGCCTAACACAAACCGTGACTTAAACCGTGACCCTAAATCTAACCTAACCCTAACCCTAACCCTAAGAGAACCCTGTCCCTAACCATAACACTTACCTTAAGCTTAAACCTTAACATAACACTAACCATAAACCTAACTCTAAACCTAGCCCTAACCATAATCCTAAACTTCTTCCTAATAGTAAACCTAACCCTAATCCTAAACCTAACCTTAACTGTAACCCCCCAAAAAATTTAACCCTAAACCTAAACTAATCCTAAATCTAACACTTAGCGTAAACTTTACACTAATCATAACCCTAACCCTTACCCTAACAACAATGCTAACCATAACCTTAACCAGAACCCCTAACACATAGCCTAACCCTAACCCTAATCCTAACACTAACAATAACCCTAACTCTAACACTAACCCAAAACCTAACACTAACCTTAACCCTAACCTTATCACTAATTCTAACCCTAATCCTAACAATAACCCTCAACTAATATTAATTCTAACCCTAATCCTTACACTAACCCTAAACCTAAATTTAACCCTACATTAAACCTAACCCTACCCCTAACCCTAATAGTAACACTAACCCTGACCCTAAACCTAACACTTAACTCTATTCCTAACCCTATTTTGAAACCTAACACTAATTTTAAACACTAAACCTAACCCTAACACAAAGCTAAACCAAAACTTGACCTAAACTTAACCTACCATTACCCTAACCCTTACCTAATCCAACATTAACCCTAACCCTAACACTAAAACTAACCCTAACATTAACCTGAACCTAACTCTAACACTAACTCTAAACCCAACACTAAACCTATCACTACACCTAACCCTAACATTAAACCTAAACCTAACATTAAACATAACCCTAACCCTATCACTAACACTAAACCTAACCCTATTCTAACCCTAACCCTTACAGTAACACTATCCCTAAACCTAACAATAACCCTTATCCTATTCGTAATCTAACAGTAACCCCAAACCTATGCTTAACCTTAACACTATCTCTGAACCTAACCCTAACCTCAACCCTAAACCTAACACTAAACCTAACCGAAAATTAACACTGAGCCTAACCCTAACCATAACATGAACCCTAACCATCACCCTAATACTAAGACTAAACCTAAAAATAACCCTAACAGTAACCCTAAATCTAACCCTAACAAAAAACCTAATTGTAACACTGATGCAAACCTAAACCTACCCCTAAACCTAACCCAAATACTAACCATAACCGTGACCCTAACCGTAATCCTAACCCTAACACAAACCCTAATCCTAAACCTAAGACTAACCTTAAACGTAACCCTAAACCTAACCCTTACACTAACACTAAACCTAACACTAATTCTAACCCTAAATTTAAATGTGCCCCTAAAACAAAACCTAACCCTAATCCAAAAAGTAACTCTAAACCTAACTTTAACCCTAACCCTTACACTAACCCTAACCTTAACACAAACCCTAACTCGAACACAAAATTAACACTAACACAAAACCTAAACCTAACCCTAGCGCTAACCCTAACACAAAACCTAAACCTAAACCTAACACTAACTTACAACTTAACCATAAATATAACATTTACACCAACCCTAACCCTAACGGTAAACTTAACACTAGCTCTAACCATAACCCTAGGAAGAACCCTATCACATAGCCTAACCCTAACCCTAACCTAACACTAACACTAAAGTAAACCCTAACCCTAACACTAACCCTAAC
Source organism: Callospermophilus lateralis (assembly GCF_048772815.1). Lineage (NCBI taxonomy): Eukaryota > Metazoa > Chordata > Mammalia > Rodentia > Sciuridae > Callospermophilus > Callospermophilus lateralis. Next base: position 45,123,814 of record NC_135325.1, read on the forward strand.
CCTAATTCTAACAGTAACCCCAAAACTAACCCTAACCATAACCCTACCACAAATATAACCCTAACCCTTACAATAACGCTAACCCTAACCCAAGCACTAACCATAAACTAAGCCTAACCCTAACACAAACCCAAACCCGAACCCATCCCTAAAGCTAACACAAAACCTGAAACCTAACTTAACCTAACCCTTACACCAACCCTATCCCTGACCCTAACTCTAATATAATGATAACCCCAACAAAAACCCTAAATTTAAACCTAACACTAACCCTAAACCTAACTGTAAACATAACCTTTACAATAACCCGAAACCAACCCTAACACTAACTCTAACTGTAACAGTAAATAGAACTCTAACACACAGCTGAATCATAAACCAAAACCTAAACCAAACTCTAACCCTAAATTTACCCTAATCCTAACACAAACCCTAACCATAAACATAAACTAACCCTGTCACAAATACTAACCCTACCTAATGGTAACCCTAACACACTCACTAACCCTTAATAACACTAACCCTAAAACTTAACTGTAAACGTTACTCTTACACTAACACTAAACCTAACCCTAAATATAAAATTAACTCTACCCATAACCATAAGGAGAAACAGAACATATATCCTAACCCTAAAACCTAACCCTAATTCTAACACTAAAGCTAACTCTAACCCTAGAACTAACCCTAACACTAACAATAACACAAACACTAAACCTAACCATAACCCTAACCCTAAAAATAACCCTAACCATTACCCTAAACCTAAGCATAACCCTAACACTAACCCTAACACTAACACAAACCCTAACACTTACCTAACCTAATCCCAACCCTATGCCAAACAATAACCCTAACTGTAAATCTAACCCTAATCCTAATGCTAACCCTAACCCTATCACAAACCCGAACCCTAACCCTAACCTTAAAACTAACCATTAACCTAACCCTAAACCTGACACTAATCCAAAACCCCAATCCTAACCCTAATGTTAATCCTAACCGGAACCCTAAACTTAACCCTAAACCTAATCCTAACATAAAACTATGCCTAACCATATCCCTAACCCTAATAATAAACCTAATTCTAACTCTAACCCTAAACCTAACCCTAAGGCTAACCAACAAACCTGATACAAACCCTAAACCTAACCCTAACCCTAACCCTAACACTAACCCCAAACCTAACCCTAACCCTAACACTAACCCCAAACCTAACCCTAACCCTAACACTGAACTTAACCTTAACCCTAACACTAATCCTAACACTAAGTCTAACAATCACCCTAACCCTAATCGTAAACCTAAACCTAACCCTAACCCTAAACCTAACACAACCTTAACCCAAACCGTAACCCTGAATTTAACCTAACCTTAACCCTAACCATAATTCTAACACTAACCGTAATCGCAACCATAACACGATCCCTATCCCTAACATTAACACTATCTTTAACCCTATCACTAACCCTAACACTAACTCTAACCATAACCCTTACCAGAACCCTAACACATAGCCTAACCCTAAACCTAAACCTGAACCTAACCCTAAACCTAACCATAAAACGAACCCGAATGCTAAACCTAAGACAAACTCTAAACCTAACACTCAACTTTACCCTTACACTAATGCCAACCCTAACCCTAAACTTTACACTAACTCTAAGCATAACTCTACCAGAATTCTAATACATACCCTAACTCTAACACTTATCCTAACACTATACCTAACACTAACCCAAATTCTAAACATAACCATTACCCTAAACCAAACACTAACAATAACATTAACACAAACCCTAACCCTAAAACTAACACTAACACTAAACCTAACCCTAACCCTAAAACTTACACTAACCCTAACCCTAACCTTAACACTAACACTAATCTAACTGTAACCCTAACCCTTACTCTAACACTTACCTTAACCTTAACCCTAACCCTAATAAAAATCCTAACCCTATACCCAAACCAAACGTGAACATAAACCATAACCATAACTCTAACCCTAACCCTAAACCAAAATATACCTTAACCCTAAACCTAACCTAACCCTAACCCTAACACTTACCTAACCCTTACAGTAACCCTAACCCTAACACTAACACTAAACCTAACACTATCCCTAAGCAAACACTAACACTAACCCTAACCCCAACCCTAACACTATCACTAACCCTAAACTAAGCCTAACCTTAATTCTAAGCCTAACATTAACTCTAACCCTATTCCTAACGCTAAACTAACCCTAACACTAAGCCTATCACTAACCATAACCATTACCGAAACCTAACACTTAGACAAAACCTGAACATAACCCTATAATTAAACCTAATCCCAACCCTAACTTTAACACTAACCCAAACCCCCAAAATAACTCCAATGTTAATGTTAAAGAAAATCCTAAACCTAACCCTAAAACTAAATCGAACACTATAACAAACTCTAACACTAACCCTAACACTAATCCTAACAAAAACCCTAACTCTAACCCTAACCCTAACCCTAACACTAACCCCAACCCTAACACTAAAGCTTACTCTAAACCTAACACTCACCCTAACCCTAAAACAAACCGTAACCCTAACAGTAACCCTAAACTATCCCAAACACTAACCTTAACCTAATGCTAAATCCAACCCTAAACCTATCTCTAAAAGTAAACTTAATCTAAAAGCTATACCTAACCATAATACGAACCCTATCTGTAACCCTAACACAAACCTTAACCCCAACACTAACACTAACACTAATCCTAAACTCAACCATAAACCTAGCCCTAACCCTAAACCTAACCTTTACCCTAACACTAACACTAACCCTATCACTAAAACTAACCCTAACACTAACTCGAACCTAACCCTAACACTAACCCTAAACCCTACACTAACCCTATCACTAACCCTAACAATAAAAATAAACTTTACCCTAATCCTACGACTAACCCTAACCCGAAATCTAACCCTATACCTAACTCGAAGCCTAAACCTATCCCTAACCCTAACACTAACCCTAGTGTTAAACATAAACCTCACACTAACCCTAATTCTAAACCTAACCCTTACACTAACCCTAAACCTAACATTAACCCTAACACTAAACCTAAACCTAACACCAACACTAACCCTGACCCTGAATCTAAAATTAACCTTTACAATAACTCTAACCTTAACATGAATCATAACCCTAAAACTAATAATAAACCTAACCCTAACACAAACCCTAACCCAAATCTTAACCCTAAAACTAACCTAACTCTAATCCTAACCTTACATAACCATAAGCCTACACCTAAGACCAACCCTAACCCTATCACTTATCCAAACTCTAACCCTAATCATAAACCTAATATTAAGACTAACCCTAAAATTATCCCTAACACTAACCCTAAAACTAAGCCTAACCCTAACCCTACCCTAACAATAACACTGAACCTAATGCTAAAACTAAACCTAACTCTAACCCTTATCCTCTTCATAACCCTATAATAACCCTAAACCTATCTTTAAAACTCACACTATCCCTAAACCTAACCCTAACCTAAAACCTAACACTAACACTAATCCTAACACTAACACTAATCCTAAAACTAAGAGAAAAACTATACCTAGCATGAACACTAACCTTACCTCTAACCCTTAACCTATTTGTAACCCTAACACTAACCTAAACCTGTCTTTAACCCTAACACTATCCCTAACACTAACCCTAAACTTAACACTAAACCTAATACTAACCCTAACCCTTACACTAAACCTAACTCTAACCCTAACACAAAATATAAATGTAAACTTAACCTTAACCCTAACACTTACACTAACCAGAAACCTAAATTTAACACTTACTCTAACACAACTCTAATCATAACACTAACCTAACCCTAACCCCAACACTAACCCTAACCCTGTCCTTAACCATAACACTAAACCACAACTGAAACCTAACCCTAACTCTAATTTTAACTATAACCCTAACCTCAAAGAAACCCTAAACCTAACACTATCACTAAATCTAACCCTAACCATACACCTTAAACTAACGCTAAACCTAAAACTAATTCTAACCGAAAACTTAACCGTGACCCTAAAACAAATCCTGAACCTAACCCTAAAACTAACCCGAAACCTAACCAGAATCGAAACAATTACACTAACCCTAACCCTAACCCTAACACTAAATCTAACCCTATCCTTAACTCGAAAGCTAACACTTACCATAACCATAACCCTAAACCTAACATTTACCCAAAACCTAAACCTAAACCTAACACTTACCCTAATCCTAACCCTAAAACTAACCTCAAATCGAACCCTAGCCCAACCCTAACCCTAAATCTAACCCTAACCCTAACACTAAACCTAACCCTATCCCTAAACATAATGTTAATCCAAAACCCAACCCTAAACCTAACCCTAATCCTAACCATAAATCTAACTTTAATCCTAACCCTAACTCTACCCTCACACAAACCCTTACCCTAAATTAACACTCAATCTAAACCTAACCCTAAACCTAACCCTTAGACTAACCCTAACCTTAACAATAACCCTAAACTTAACCATAACCTTAACCTTAACCATAACCATGTCACTAACCTTAAACCTATCTCTAACACAAATCTTAACCCTAACACTAACACTAAACCAAAACCCAACCCTAACCCTAATGCTAATCCTAACCATAACCGTAAACCTAACCCTTACTGTAAAATAAAACCTAACCCTAAACCTAATCCTAATCTTAACACAAACCATAACTCTAACCCTAACCCTAACCCTAACACTAACCCTAACAGTAACACAACACCTAACCCTAACAATAACTGTAACATTAACCTACGCCAATCCTAACCCTAACCTAACACTAACAAGAGCTCTAAACCTAACTCTAAAACTAAGCTTAACCAAAAAGCTAACCCTAATTGTGACACTTACCATAAGAGTAACAAAAAATCTAAACCTAACACAAAACCTAACCCTAACCCTAACCCTAACCTAACCCTAATGCTATCCCTTAACTTAAACTGAATCTTAACCAAAATTATAAAACTAAATGTAACACTAACCCTAACCCTAACATTAACAAAACCATAACCCTAAACCTAAGAGTAACTCAAACCTAACCCTAAAACTTAACCTTACACTATCATTAACACTAACCCTAACACTTACTTTAACTCTATAAACCTATATCTAACACTTACCCTACTTCTAAACTTAAACCTAACCCTAACACTAAACCTAATGTTAAACTTAACACTAATCCTAACACTATCCCTGAACCTAACCTTACCCTAACCCTAACCCCAATACTAACTGTAACCCTAACCCTAACCATAAACTTGACCCTAACACAAAACCTAATCCTAGACATAAGACTAACCCTAAAACTAACCCTAACCCTAAACCTTACACTAACACTAAACATAACACTAATTCTAAACCCAAACTTAACTGTTACCCTAAAACTAACACTAGCCCTAAACCTAACCCTGACACTAACTCTTACAATAAGGCTAACCCTAACACTAACCATAGAACTAACTCTAAAGGTAACCCTAACGAGATCCCTAACACATAGCCTAACCCTATCCCTACTAACACTAAACCTAACCCAAATTCTAACACTAACCCTAAACCTTATGCTAAACTTAACCCTAACCCTAACACAAATCATAACCCTAACCCTAAGTGAAACCCTTACACTAACCCTAAACCTAACACTAATTTTAACCCTAACTTTGACCGTTACCCTAATACTGATCCAAACCCTAACTTTACACTAATATTAACCCTTCACCTAACCTAACACTAATTCTAACCGTAACCTTAACCCTAACCCTACCACTTACCCTAACCATAACCCTAACTCTAACACCATAAACCTAAAACTAAACCTAACACTAATCCTAACACTAACCCTATAACTAACCCTCAAACTAACTCTAGCCTGAACCCTAAACTTCACTGTAACCTAAACACAAACCCTAATAATAACACTAACACTAACCCTATCCCTAACCCTAACACTACCAAAACCCCAACTCTAAACCTAAACCTAATTCTAACTGTATCACTAATCTTAACTCTAAAGCTAACCTTAACCCTAACACGAATAATAACCCTAACCCTAATAGTAACTCTAACATTAAATCTAACCTTAAGCCTAACCTTAACACTAAACCTAACCCTAACCCTAAACCTGACATGGACATTAAAACTAACCCTAAATTTGACACTAAACCTAACCCTAACCATAACACTAACAAAAACCCTAACACTAACTTTAAAACTAACCCTAAAACTAACCTTAACCCAAACCCTAACCTGAACCATAACTCTAACACACATCCTAACCCAAACAGTAACCATAAACGTAGCCTAATGCTAACCCTAACCCTAAACCTAACAGTAAACCTAACCCTAACACTAAACTTAACACTAATACTAACCCTAACTTTAACACTAATACTAACACTAAATCTATCTTTAAGCTTAACTGCATACCTAACCCTAACCCTAAACCTAATCTAAACCTATTAATAACCCTAAACCTAACAATAACATTAACAATAACTCTAACCCTAAAGCTAACCCAACCCTAACTCTTACCCTAACACATATCCTAACGCTAGCCCTAACACTAACAAAAACCCCAAAACTGAACCTAAGCCTAATCCTATTCGTAATCTTAACCTTACACCTAAGCTGAAACCTAACACAAAACTTAACCCTAATCCTAACCCTAACACTAACTCTAACCCTATAAGTAACCCTAATACTAACAATGACACTAACCCTAAACCTAATTCTAACACTAAGCCTAACCCTAATCCTAACATGAACCCTATCCCTAACCCTAATACTAACCTTAACCCTAACCCTAACTCTAAACCCAAAACATAACACTAAACCAAGCCCTAACTTTAACCTAACCATTTCCCTAACCTTACACCTAATTGTAACCTAAAACCTAACCCTAACCCCAACAAAAATCCTAACACTAAATCTAACACTAACTCTAAATCTAACCCTAACGCTAACCCTCACAATAACCCTAACTGTAACACTAACTCTTACCAGACCCCTTACATATAGTCTATCTCTAACACTAACCATAACACTAACACTAAACCTAAATCTAACCTAAAAATAACCCTAAAACTTATGCTTAACTTAACCCTAAACCTAACAGGAATCATATCCCTAACCCTAATTTTTGCCCTCACCCTAACCCTAACCCTAACCTAACACTAACCTTAACAGTAACACTAAACATAAAATAAATCCTAACCATAACCCTAAACCACACACTAACCCTAATCCTAACCCAAGCAATAACCATAAACCTAACACTAACACAAACCCTAACCCTAACTTCTCTCTAATGCTAACACAAAACCTAAACCTAACCTAACCCTAACACCAACCCTATCCCTAACCCTAAACCTAATATAACCCTAACCCAAACAAAAAGCGTAAATCTAAACCTAACACTAACCCTAAACCTGAACTTAAAAATAACCTTTATAAAAAGCCTAAACCTAACACTAACTCTAACTGTAACCCTAAATGGAACCCTAACACATAGCCTAATCCTAACCCTAAACATAACAAGAACCCTAACCTTAACTTAACCTTAATCCTAACAAATCCTTAATCCTAACATTAACTAACCCTATCACAAACACTATCCCTAACCCTAATGCGAACCTAACACAAATCCTAACCCTAAAACTAAAAATAACTCTACACCTTAACTCTTCATATTACCCTTGCACTAACCCTAAACTTAACCGTAAACTTAACAGTAACTCTAACTGTAACCCTTAGGAGAACACAAACACATAGCCTAATCCTAAACCTAACCCTAACCCTAACATTAAAGCTAACCCTAATTCTAACACTAACCCTAACACTAACACTAACACAAACACTAAACCTAACAATAAACCTAACCCTAAAATAACCCTAACCATTACCCTACACCTAACCATAACCCTAACACTAACAATAAACCTAACCCTAATCCTAACACAAACCCTAACCCTAATGTAACCCTAACACTAGCACAAACCCAAACCTACCCTAACATAACCCTAACACAAACCCTATCCCTAACCCTAACCCTAAACTAACCCTTACCATGACACAAACCCTAAATCTTAACCTAACACTAAAACTATACCTAACCGTGAACGTAAACCTTACACTAAACCTATACCTAGCCCTATTACTAATACTAACTCTAAACGTAAACTTAACCAGAACCCTAAAACATAGTCTAACCCTAAACCTAACCCTAACCCTAACAGTAACCCTAACCCTAAGTCTGACCTTACCTAATCCCTAAAACGAAAACTTAACCTAATTTAAACCTAACCCTTACACTAAAACTAATTCTAATCCTAACCCTTACAATAACCCTAAACCTAACTTTAACACTTAGACTATAATTAACCCTAACCTAACCCTAACAAAGACACTAAACCTGGCACTAAACCTAACACTACCCCTAACTCTAACCCTAACTTTCACCCAAATCGTGACACTAAACTTAACATTAAGCCTAAATTTAACACAAACCATAATCCAAACCTTAACCCTAAACCTAAACTAACCCTTGCCCTAACATTTTCCTAACCCTAACAATAACACAAAAATAATACTAATACTAACCCTAACCTACCTTTAACCAGAACCGTAACACATAGCCTAACCCTAGCCCTAACCCTAACCCTAACCCTAAGCCTAACCCTAACCCTAACACTAAAGCTAACACAAACCCTTACACTAAACATAACCCTAACCTTGACCTTAACTCTAACCCTATCACAAATCACAACCCTAAACCTGACCTTAACTCTAACCCTATCACAAATCATAACCCTAACCATAACACTAACCCTAACTTAACTCTAGCCCTAACACTAAACCTAACCCTAAACCTAACACTAATTCTAAACCTAACCATTACCCTTACACGAAACCTAACCATAACCCTAACACTAACTCTAACAATAACCTAACACAAATCCAAACCCAAACCGTAAACCTAAACACAACCTAACCCTTATCCTGACCCTAATTGTAACACTAACCCTAACCCTAACTTTAACATGAACCCTAACCCTAACCCTATCACTAACCTTCACACTAACCATAACCCTAAAACTAGCCCTAAACCTAATCCTTAACCTACCCCATCACTAACCCTAACCCTAATTGTAACCCTAACCCTAACCCTAACCCTAAACTAATACTAATTGTAAATCTAACCCTAAGCCTAATCCATAAACAAATCTTAACTCTAGCCTAACATTAAATTAATTCCTAAAACTAACCATAACACTAACCCAAACCCCAACCCTATCCCTAACATTAATCCTAATTTTAACACTAACCCTAATTTTAAACCTAACCCTAACCCTAAAAACCACCCTAACCCTATACCTAATGCTGACCCTAACACAAATTTTAACACTAACCCTAACCCAAGCTCTAACCCTATTTCTAACTATAAAACTAACCCAAACCCTAACCTAACCCTAACCCTAACCCTTACATAACAATAACACTAACCCTAACACCAACCCTAACACTAATCCTAACGCTAACACTAACAGTAAACCTACCTTTAAAATTAACACCATCTCTAATCCTAGCCCTAAACCTAACCCTAAACCTAACACTAACCCTAACCTTAATCCTTACACAAACTGTAACTCTAACCCTAAACCTAACCCCAACCCTAAATCTAAACCTAAAATATACACTACCGCAAAACCTAACATTAACACAAACCACAACCCTATCCCTAACCCTAATCCTAACCATAACCCTAACCTTAACCCTAACCCTAACCCTACCACAAACCTTAACCTTAAGCCTAACTTTAACACTAAAGCCAACACAAACCCTCACACTAACTATAAACCTAACCTTAACCTTAACAATAACCCTTACACAAAACCTAACCATAACCATAACAGTAACCCTAACCTAAACCTACCCTAACACTAACCATATTCCTAAACCTATCTCTAACAAGAAAAGTAACCTTAAACCAAATCCTATCTTTCACCCTAACACTAACCCTAATTCTCATACAACATCTAAATCTAACACAAACCCTAACCCTAAACCCAATTCTAACTTAACTCCAAACCTATCCCAAAGCCTAACCCGAATCCTAATCATAACCATAAACCTCACTCTAAACCTAAGCTATCCCTAACCCTAAAACTAAAACAAACCTGAATCCAAATAATAACCATAATCCTAAACCCAACCCTAACCCTAACAACAACACAAAGTCTAACCCTAACACTAACACCAACCCTAAACATAACCCAAACCCAATACCTTACACTAACCCTAACCCTAACCCTAACACTAACACTAATTCTAACTATAACCCTAACCCTAACTCTAACAATTAACCTAAACCTAACCTTAACCCTAACCTAACGCTACCTTTTCACTAAACATAACTCTAACACTAACCCTAAAAATAACAGTATCTGTAACCTAAACCCTAACACTAACACTAACCCAAACACAAACACTAACCCTAACCATAACAGTAAACCTAAGCTAATCCTAAACTAACCCTAACCTAGTGCTACCCATAACCCTATACCTAAACGTAACTTGAAAACTACCTTAAACCAAAACCTATCCCTAAACATAACACTAACTCTAATCCTAACACAAAATCTAACCCTTAAACAAACCCTAAACCTATCACTAACCCTTACCTAACCTCAACCCTATCCCTAATCCTAACCCGAATCCTAATCATAAACATAACCCTAACCTGAACCCTAACCCTAAAATTAACACAAACTATAACCCTAACCCTAACACTTACCCTAAACATAACCATAACCCTAAACATTACACTAAACCTAATCTTAACATTAACTCTTACCATAACCCTAACCCTAACTCTAACAATTATCATAAAGGTAACCTTAACATTAACCTAACACTACTCTAACATAATATCAACTGTAACCCTAACCCTAAACCTAACACGAACCCTAACCTAAAACTAACCCTAACTCCAACACTAAAGCTAACACAAACCCTAACACTAACCATAAAACTAACCTGAACCTAAACTCTTACACTAAGCATAAACTTAACCCTAACCCTAACACTAACTCTAACTATAACCCTAATCAGAACACTAACACATAGCCTAATCTTATCCCTAACCTTGAAAATAACACTAAGTCTAATGCTAACCTTAACCTTGACCCTAGCATGAATCATAACCCTAACACTATTCTTTTTTTGTTTTGTTTTTTGTTTTTAATTCTTTATTTTTTTTATTGGTTGTTCAAAATATTACAAAGCTCTTGACATCTCATATTACATATATTAGATTCAAGTGGATTATGAACTCCCATTTTTACCCCAAATACAGCTAACACTATTCTTAACCTTAGAACTAACCCTTATGCTAACACTACCCCTAACACTAATTCTAGCCCTAAAACTAAAGCTAAACCTAACCCAAATCCTAACACTAAGCCTAAACCTTACCCTAGCACTAACCCTAACAGTAACCCAAACACTCACACTAAAACTAACCATAACGCTAACCATAAACATAAACTCAACCCTATCTCTAACCCTAGCACAAACCCTAACCCAAACCGTAACACTAAACCTAACCTAACCCTACTTCTTAATCGAACCCTAACCCTAACCCTAATAGGAACCCTTTCCGTAACCACTGACATTAACCCTAACACTATCCCAACACTAACCATAAATCTAACCCTGAACCCAGTTCTAACACTAACCCTAACCCTAAAACTAACCCAAAATGTAACCCTAAACCTAAACCTAAACCTAAACTAATTTAAACCGTAACCATAACCATAACCCTAACTCTAACCGTAACACTTACAATAATCTTTACCATAACCCTAAATTTTACCCTATCCCTAACCCTAACCCTAACACTAAACTAAACCCCAACCCTAACCCTAATACTAATCGTAATCCATACCCTGACCCTAAATCTAACCCTAAACATCAAACAAAACCTAAACCTAAACCTAGCCCTAACCATAACACAAACTTTAATTCTAACACTCACCCTAACCCTAGTCCTAACACTAAACGTAACAGAAACCCTCACACTAACCATAACAGAAACTCTAATCTAACCCTAAGCCTAAGCCTAACCTAATGTTAACCCTTACCCTAAACCTTACACTAACTCTAAAACTTACCTAAAACCAAAATCTAACACGCACCCTAACACTAACCCTAATTCTAACACAAAATCTAACCCTAACACAAACCGTAAACCTAACCCTAAACCTATTCTAAACTTAACCTTATACCTAACCCTAAACCTAATCTAAACTTAACCTTATAGCAAACCCCAAACCAAATCCTAATAATACCCATAATCCTAAACCTAACCCTAACCCGAACATTAACACTAAACCTAACACTAACCCTAACTGTAAACCAAAACCTAACCCTGAACCTATACCTTACACTAACAGTAAAAATAACCCTAATCCTAATAATAACTCTAACTTCAAACCTAACCCTAAACTAACACTTACCCTAAACATAAACTGAAACCTAACACTAACACTAACACAATACTAAACGTAAACCTGAGCCTAAACCTACCCCTAAACCTAACATGAACTGTAAGTCTAACCCTAACCCTAACACTAACCCTAATCATAACCCTAACCCTCACAAAAAACCTAATTCTAATGCTAACCCTTGCACTAACCCTAAACCTAAATTTAACCCTAAATCTAACTCTAACCCTAAACCTAACCCTAACACTAAACTGACACTAAACCTAACACTAACACTAAATATTACCTCAACCTGAACCCGAACTGTAATCCTAACTGTAACACTAAACGTAACAGTAACACAAACCTTAACCTGAATCTTAACCCTAAACCTAAGATAACCCTAATCCTCAATGTTACCAAACACTAACCCTAACTCAAAACCTTACACAAACCCTAACCCTAATCATAACATTAACTCTAACCCTAAGCCTAACACTAACCCTAACACAAACCACAACCCTAACCCTAAAGCTAATCCTAAGTGTAACAGTAACCCTAACCCTAAACCTAACCCTAATCCTAAAAAAAACCTAACCCTTACCCTAACGATAATCCTAAAACAAACCCAAACTCTAACCCTAACTCTAAACCTAACTCTAACCTTGAGACAAACCCAAACCGTAAAACTAACACTAACACAAACCATAATCATAACACTAAACCAAACCACAATCTTAACTCTAAAACTAACCCTAACCCATAAACACACCCTAAACCTAACCCTTTTAAAACTAACACTAACCCTAACCCTAATACTAACTCTAATTCTGACCCTAATCCTAACCCTAACCCTAACCATAACCATAACCATAATTTCAACTCTAATGCTAATTCTAACACCAACCATAAACCTAACCTAACCCTAACCCTATCAACAACCCTAAACCTAACCCTAAACTAACCATAACTCTAACCCTAACACTAAACCTAAGTTAATGCAAACTTAACCCTTACACTAAACCTAATGCTAACCTTAACCTGAACACTAACTCTAACTGTAACCCTAACCAGAACCATAACACAGAGACTAAACCTAATTTTAACACTAACACTAAATCAAACCCTAAACCTAACACTAACCCTAACACAAATCATAACGCTAATCCTAACCCTATCCCTAACAATGACCATAAACCTAACCCTAACACTAACCCTAAAACTAACACTAAACTGAACCCTAAACCTAACACTAAACTTAACCCTAACCCTAACACTAACCCTAAAACTAACCCTAACACTAAACCTAATCCTAACTTTAATCCTACCTCTAACCCTAACCCTAACACAAACTCTAAACCAAACCATAACTCTAAAGATAACCTAATCATAAACCTAGCCCGAATTCTAAACGATCCCTATCACTAACACTAACACTAAGCTTAACAGTAACTGCAACCCTAACACTAACCCTAAACCTATCCCTAAACATATCCCTGACATTAACCCTAAAATTATCCCCTACACTAAACATAACCCTAAACCTAAACCTAAACGTAATCCTAAACCTAACACAAACCCTAACCCTAAAAGTAACCCTAAATCTAATCTAAATGCTAACCCTTACACTAAAGCTTAACCTAACCAAACCCTGACACTAACTCTAACCGTAACCCTCAACAGAACACCAACACATAGCCTAACCCTAACCCTAACCCTAACAGTAACAGTAAACCTTACTCCTACACTAACCTTTATCCTAACACTAACCTTAACCCTAATCCTAACAACAATTTTAAGATTAAAACAATCCTAACCCTAAAACTAAACCTAACCAAAACCCAAATCCTAAAACTAACCCTAACACTAACACTTACCCTATTACTAACCTTAAACCTAACCCAAACCCTAACACTAACCCTAACCCTAACCCTAAAACTAATCCTAATACTAACCCTAACACTAACAGTAACACTGATCCTAAACATAACCCAAACCGTAACATAACCTAATTCTTAACGGAACGCTAACCTTTACCCTAAATCAAACCCTTACACTAAAACTAAGCTTGAACCAAAACCTAACACTAACAATAACAATAAAACTATCCTAACACAAAATCTCACCCACACAAACACTAAACCTAATCCTAACTCTAAACTAGCCCTATCCATATTCCTAAGCCTAACCTGAAACTAACTGTAACCATAACCCTAACCCAATTACTAACCCTAACATTAACAGAAACCCTATCCCTAACCCTAACACTAACACTAAAACTAAACCTAACACTAAACCATACTCTAAACCTAACCCTTACCCTAACACTAACTCTAACTCTCACCCTAACTATAACCCTAACACCCGAACCCTAACCTTAAACCTATCTCTAACACTTACAGTAACCCTAACCCTAACACTAACACTAACACTAACCCTAAACCTCACACTAACCATAATTTTAACCCAAACCCTTACACTGACCATAAACCTAAGCTTAACCCTAAAACTAAATCTCTCTGTAACCCGAAACCTAACCCTAGCACTAACCCTTACCCTAAATGTAACACTAACCCTAACTCTAACCGTAATCCGAACCCAAACAGTAATCCCAACCATAACAGTAAACCTAAACCTAACATAAACACTATCCCAAACTTTAACCCTAAACCTAACCTAACTTAACCCTAACCCTAAAACTAACCTAATTTGAACACTAACCCTAACCCAAACACTAACACTAAACCTAAAACTATCCCCACCCTGAAAATATCACTAACCATATACCCAAAACTAAACCTATCACTAACCCTAACCATAAAACTAACCCTAACTTAACATTAAATCTAACCCTAACCCTAACCAGAACCCTAACACTTAGCCTAACTCTAATCCTAACCCTAAAGCTATCCCTAACCCTAACACTAACAATAACCCTAACATTAATGCTAACCTTAACCCTAACCCTAACACGAATCTAACCCTAACCATAAGCCTAAGCCTAACACTAACACTAACCCAAACACGAACCCTCACCTTAAACTTAAAACTAACCCTAATGCTATCTCTAACACAAAACCTAACACTAACCCTAACACAAACACTAAACGTAATAATAACACAAACCCTAAACCTCACCCTAACCCTACCCAAACCCTTACCCTAACCCTAAACCAAACCCTAAATCTAACACTAACACAAATAATAATCATAACCCTAATCCTAACCCAACAACCAACCCAACCCTTACCCAAATCCTAACCATAACCATAATTCTAACCCTAACCCTAAACCTAACATAAGCCCCAACCCTATCCCTATCTCTAACCCTATACCTACCCCGAAACATAACACTTACACTAACCCGAAACATAACACTAATTTTAAAACCAACCCGAACCCTAACCCTAAAACAAACACTAATCTTATCCTAACACTAACCCTTACATTAACCCTTATCCTAACCCTAATCCTAACACTAACTCTAACTGTAACCTTAACCCTAAACCTAACACTGACCCTGAACCTAAACCTAACCCTAACACTAACCCTAATCCTAAACCTAACTCTATATCTAACCCTAACCCTAACCCTAACTCTAACACTAATACAAACTCTAACCCTAAACCTAACACTAACCATAACCCTAACCCTAACACTAATCCTAACCCTAACCCCCACAATAACATTAACCCTTAAATAAACCTAAACCTAACTTTAACCCAAACACTAAATCTAAGAGTAACCCTAACTCTAACACTAACCCTAACCTGAACGGTGATCCTAACCGTACCTCTAAGCATAACCTAACACACCCTAATCCAAACTCTAACCCTAAACCTAACCTAATAGTAACCTTAACCCCTACCTTACCCTAAAGGTAACACTAACCCTAACACTAACTCTAACCCTAATAGTTAACCTAACCTAACCCTAATTCTTACCCAAACCCCAAACCTTACCCTATAACTAACCTTAACCCTAACCCTTAGCCTAAACCTAACATTAACCCTAAACCTAACCCTAACACTAAACCTAACAATAAGCCTAACCCTAACCCTAACACTAACAGTAATACTAACAATAACCCTAACCCTAACTCTAACCTTAATTCTATTTGTAACCCTAACACTAACTCTAAATCTATCTCTAACAGAACGCCTAATACTAACACTAAATCTATCAGAAACACTAACCCTAACTGTAACATGAACACTAAACCTCAACCTAACCCTAACCCTAACCCTAAACCTAAATCTTTTTTTAAAATTTTTTTTGTTTTAATCTTTTTTATTAGTTGTTCAAAACATTACATAGCTCTTGACATTATCATATTTCGTACATTTGATTGAAGTGGGATAGGAACTCCCACTTTTACACTGTATACAGATTGCAGAATCACATCGGTTATACATCCACGTTTTTACATACTGCCATACTAGTGTATGTTGTATTCTGCTGTGTTTCCTATCCTCTACTATCCCCCTCCCCTCCCCTCCCATCTTCTCTCTCTACCCTGTCTACTGTAACTCATTTCTCTCCCTTGTTTCTTTTTCCCTTTCCCCTCATTTCCTCTTATATGTAATTTTGTATAACGATGAGGGTCTTCATCCATTTCTATGTAATTTTTCTTCTCTCTCCCTTTCTCTCCCACCTCTCATCCCTGTTTAATGATAATCTTTCTCTCCTGCTCTTCCTCCCTACTGTTTTCTTAGTTGTTCTCCCTATATCAAAGAAGTCATTTGACATTTGTTTCTTAGGGACTGGCTAGCTTCACTTAGCATAATCTGCTTTAGTGGCATCCATTTCCCTGAAAATGCCATTATTTTGTCATTTTTTTAGTGCTGAGTAATACTCCATTGTGTATAAATGCCACGTTTTTTTATCCATTCATCTATTGATGGGCATCTAGGTTGGTTCCACAGTATAGCTATTGTGAATTGTGCTGCTATGAACATCGATGTAGCAATATCCCTATAGTACACTTATTTAAGGTCTTTAGGGAATTGTCCAAGGAGGGTAAAAACTAGGTCAAATGGTGGTTTCATTTCTAGCTTTCCAAGGAATCTCCATAATTCTTTCCAAATTGGCTGCACCAATTTGCAGTCCGGCCAGCAATGTATAAGTGTACCCTTTTCCCCACATCCTCGCCAGCACTTGTTGCTGTTTGTCTTCATAGTGGCTGCCAATCTTACTGGAGTGAGATGGTATCTTAGGGTGGTTTTGATTTGCATTCCTCTGACTGCTAGAGATGGTGAGCATTTTTCCATGTACTTATTGATTGTTTGTATGTCCTCCTCTGAGAAGTGTTTGTTTAGGTCCTTGGCCCATTTATTGATTGGGTTATTTGTTTTCTTATTGTTTAATTTTTTGAGCTCTTTGTATACTCTGGATATTAGGGCTCTATCTGAAGTGTGAGGAGTAAAAATTTTTTTGCAGGATGTAGGCTCCCTATTTACCTCTCTTATTGTTTCTTTTGATGAGAAAAAACTTTTTAGTTTGAGTGAGTCCCATTTGTTGATTCTTATTTTTAACACTTGTGCTATGGGTGTCCTATTAAGGAATTTGGAGCCCGATCCCACAGTATGTAGGTTGGAGCCAACTTTTTCTTCTATCAGACGCAGAGTCTCTGTTTGGATATCAAGCTCCTTGATCCATTTTGAGTTAACTTTTGTCCATGGTGAGAGAAAGGGATTCAGATTCATTTTGTTGCAAATAGATTTCCAGTTTTCCCAGCACCATGTGCTAAAGATGCTATCCTTCATCCATTATATGCTTTTAGCCCCTTTGTCAAAAATAAGATAGTTGTGATTTTGTGGATTGGTCTCTGTGTCCTCTATTGTGTAACATTGGTCCACCCACCTGTTTTGGTACCAGTACCATCCTGTTTTGTTACTATTGCTCTGTAATATAGTTTGAAGTCTGGTATCGCTATACCGCCTGATTCATTCTTCCTGCTTAGAATTGCTTTTGCTATTCTGGGTCTTTTATTTTTCCATATAAATTTCATGATTGCTTTATCTATTTCTACAAGAAATGTGTTTGGGATTTTGATTGGCAATGCATTAAACCTGTAAAGAACTTTTGGTAATATCGCCATTTTGATGATGTTACTTCTGCCTATCCATGAACAGGGTATATTTTTCCATCTTCTAAGACCTTCTTCTATTTCTCTCTTTAGGGTTCTGTAGTTTTCATTGTATAAATCTTTCACCTCTTTTGTTAGGTTGATTCCGAAGTATTTTATCTTTTTGAGGATATTGTGAATGGGGTAGTTGTCCTCATTTCCATTTCAGAAGATTTGTCGCTAATATACAGGAATGCCTTTCATTTATGCATGTTGATTTTATATGCTGCCACATTGCTGAATTCATTTATTAGCTCTAGTAGTTTCCTTGTAGACTCTTTTGGGTCTGCTAGGTATATAATTTTGTCATCCACAAATAGTAAGAATTTAGGTTTTTCTTTTCCTATTTTTATGCCTTCTATTTTTTCATCTATCTAATTGCTCTGGCCAATATTTTGAGAATTATATTGAATAGAAGTGGTGAGAGAGGGCAGCCTTGTCTTGTTCCAGATTTGATAGGGAATGCCTTCAGTTTTTCTCCATTTATAATGATGCTAGCCTGAGGCTTAGCATAGATAGCTTTTACAATGTTGAGGTAAGTTCCTGTTATCCCTAGTTTTTCTAGTGTTTTGAATATAAAAGGATGCTGTACTTTGTTGAATGCTTTTTCTGCATCTATTGAGATGATCATATGGTTCTTATCTTTAAGTCTATTGATGTGGTGAATAACATTTATTGATTTTCATATATTGAACCAGACTTGTATCCCAGGGATGAATCCTACTTGATCATGGTGCACAATTTTTTTTGATATGTTTTTGTATCCGATTCGCCAGAATTTTATTGAGGATTTTTGCATCTAGGTTCATTAGAGATATTGGTCTGTAGTTTTCTTTCTTTGAAGTGTTTTTGTCTGGTTTCGGGATCAGGGTGATTTTGGCCTCATAGAATGAATTTGGAAGAGCTCCTTATTTTTCTATTTTGTGAAATAACGTGAAAAGTATTGGTATTAATTCTTCTTTAAAGGTTTTGTAGAACTCTGCTCTATACCCATTTGGTCCAGAGCTTTTCTTGGTTGGTAGTCTTTTGATGGCTTCTTCTATTTCCTCCTTTGTTATTGGTCTGTTTAAATTTTGTGTTTCTTCCAGACTCAATTTGGGCAAATCATATGACTTAAGAAATTTGTCAATATCTTCACTATCTTCAATTTTTTTGGAATATTCGGTTTCAAAATAATTTCTAATCATCTTCTCTATTTCTGTAGTGTCTGTTGTGATATACCTTTTTTTCATCCAGTATGTTAGTAATTTGAGTTATCTCTCTTCTTCTCTTCATTAGCGTGGCTAAGGGTCTATCAATCTTATTTATTTTTTCGAAGAAGCAACTTTTAGTTTTGTCAATTTTTCAATGATTTCTTTTGTTTCAATTTCATTGATTTCTGCTCTAATTTTAATTATTTTCTTGCCTTCTGCTACATTTGCTGTTGTTTTGCTCTTCCTTTTCTAGAGTTTTGAGATGAAATGTGAGCTCATTTATTTGTTGGTTTTTACTTTTTTGAGGAATGAACTCCAGGCAATGAATTTCCCTCTTAACACTGCTTTCATTGTGTCCCATAGATTCCAATATGTTGTGCCTGTATTTTTATTTATCTCTAAGAATTTTTTTATTTCCTCTTTCATGTTTTCTGTAACCCATTCATCATTCAGTAACATATTGTTCATTTTCGAGGTGATGCAGGATTTTTCCTTCCTTCTTTTATCATTGATTTCAAGTTTCATTCCATTATGATCAGATAATATGCATGGTATTATCTCCACCCCTTTATATTTACTAAGGGCTGCCCAAATGGCATAATATATGGTTTATCTTTGAGAAGGATCCATGTGCTGCTGAGAAAAATGTATATCCACTTGAAGATGGTTGATATATTCTATATATGTTGGTTAAGTCTAGGTTATTGATTGTGTTATTGAGTTCTATATTCAACTTTTGTTTGGTGGATCTGTCCAATGTTAAGAGAGGTTTGTTGAAGTCACCCATAATTATTGTTTTGTGGTCTATTTCATTCTTGAACTTGAGGAGAGTTTGTTTTATGAACGTTACAGCACCATTATTTGGTGCATACATATTGATAACTGTTATGTCTTGTTGGTGAATGGTTCCTTTTAACAGTATATAGTATCCTTCTTTATCCTTTTTGATTAACTTAGGTTTGAACTTGATTTTATTCGATATGAGTATGGCTACTCGTACTTGCTTCCGAGGACCATGAGAGTGGTATAATTTTTGCCAACCTTTTACCTTCAGTCTGTGTATGTCTTTTCCTATCATATGAGTCTCTTGAAGGCAGCATATTTTTGGATCTGTTTTTGTTTAATACAAGTAACTAGCCTATGTAGCTTGATTGGTGAGTTTAAACCATTAAAGTTTAGAGTTAGTATTGATATATGGTTTGTATTTCCAGTCATGTTTGTTTATTTATTTATTTATTTATTTATTTATTTATTTATTTATTTATTTATTTTAATTTGGCTTCTTTTTCCTCTTTGATTATCCAACCCCCCCCCTTTACTGAGTTACCTCCCACTGTTAGTTTTGGGTGCTGTTTTTTTTATTTCCTCTTCTTGTAGTGTTTTGCTCAAAATGTTTTGCAGTGCTGGTTTTCTGGCTACGAATTCTTTTAACTTTGATTTAACGTGAAAAATTTTAATTTCATTGTCAAACCTGTAGCTTAATTTTGCTGGATACAATATTCTTGTTTGGAATCCATTATTTTTCAGCATTTGAAATACGTTGTTCCAGGATCTTCTCACTTTCAACGTCTGTGATGAAAAATCAGCCCTTAACCTAATTGGTCTACCACTGAAGGTAAATTGCCTCCTTTCTCTTGTAGCTTTTAATATTCTCTCCTTGTTCTGTATGTTGTATAACTTTATAATAATGTGTCTTGGAGTTGGTCTATTACGGTTTTGTATGTTTGGGGTCCTTTAGGCTTCCAGGATTTGGCAATCCATTCCATATTTCATGTCTGGAAAGTTTTCTAAAATTATTTCATTCAACAGATTGCTCATTCCTTTGATTTTGAACTCTATACCTTCCTCTATCCCAGTGACTCTTAAGTTTTGTTTTTTTTTTATGACATCCCATATCTCTTGGATGCTTTGCTCATGGTTTCTTACCAACCTTTCTGCATTGACTATACACTTTTGGAGTTGATAAACTTTGTCTTCATTATCTGATGGTCTGACTTCTATTTGATCTAATCTATTTGCAATATTCTCATTTGAGTTTTTGATTTGGTTTATGATTTCCTGCATTTCTAGGATTACTGGTTTTTTGCTTCTTGAATCTGCTTATGTAATTTATTTTCAAAGTATTTTTTCATTGTTTGTACTTTCTGTCTAATGACTTCTCTAAGGTTCCATTCCATCTGAGTCAGGTATGCCTTCAGTTCTTTCTCTGTCCATTTTTCTGATGCCTCTAGGTTCTCCTGTAAATTTAAATTGTCCTGCATTGTTTGTAATCTTTTCTTCCCTTGTTTTTTCTTGGTGTTTGCATTACATTTCAACTGTGTTTAACTGCTGTGCATCTGCTTTCTCCTATAAATTTGTTTTGGTTTTGTATATCTCTATGGTCTCCCCTTTGTGGTTGGAGACTATGTCTAGAGCTGTTGGGCTTTATTGTAATTTAAAGTTGATTCATTCATTTCATAAAAGGCTTACAGATTCTGTAGGCATATAGTGATCTGTTGTTTGGTCTTATGACTTTATGTTTAGGTTGGGTGCTATGATGATATGAAGGTTAGTATGTCTTGGCAACTTGGAAGCTTGTTCTACTGAAGGGGGATATTAACAGGTGAAAGCAGCTGGGTATTTGATAGTAGCTAGGTTTAAGGTGCCCTTTAGACAACCTCAGAACATTTAAATACTTGCATTTAGAAAATTACAGGTACTGAAATTCATAATGTGTGGGGTGTACATTAGGGGGAAGGGGAAGGATGAAGTCTTTAAAGAAAAAATAGGGAGAGAAAAATAGGTAGAGTAGAGGAGAATGGAAGGAACAATAAAAATTGAAAAGGGAAAAAAGAAAAAAGAAAAAAAAATGATTAATGAAGTCTTAGAGTTCTATTTTCTTCTCTTCCAGTAGGTGGGGTTGTGCCCTCTGAGCCCAGCTTCTGCCCTCTATGTGCCGGGGGCAAACCTTGTAAGGCAGCTTCTCTTCCCATACTGGGTGTCTCTCCAATCCTGTGAGTCCAGAGCCGTTTACCTTCTCTGGCCCCTCCACCCCTTCCTGCTGCAAGCCAGCCAAGTCCCACTCACCAGAAGCAATCTCCACAGATCTAGTTACAATTACAGCTCCCCTAACCTAACAGTAACTCTGAACCAAACCGGAATCATAACCATAACCCACAGCCTAAACCTAACCCTAAAACTAACACAAAACCTTACCCTGAGCCTAAACCTAACCTAACCATAATGCAAACCCTAACCCGAAAACTAACCGTTACTGTAACTGTAACCCTAACCTTAACCCTAATCCTAGCACAAAACCTAACCCTAATCCAAACCTTAACATTAACTCTAAACTTCAGCCTGAAGCTAACACTAACCACAAAACTATGTTTAACCAAAACCCTATCCAAAAACATAAAACTAAACTTAACTCTAACCCTAACCCTAATCCTAACCTTAACACTAACACTAACCTTAAACATAACCATAAACCTAAGTCTATCCCTAAACCTGACAGTAACCGTAACCCTAACCATAATGCTAACCCTAACACAGACACTAACCCTAACCTAACCCTAAACCTAAAACAAACCATAACCATAAAACTAACCCTAAACCTAACCCTAACACTAACCTAAAGCTTGCCTGAATCCTAACCCTAAAACTAACCTTTACCCTAACACTAACACTAACCCCAAACTTAACCCTAATCCATACTACAAATCTCATATTTACACAAATCCTCATTCTTACTCTAAAACTAACATAAGCCTAATGCTAACCATAAACATAACCCGAATCAGAACCGAAAACATTACCCTAAACCAAACCCTAAACCTAACAAAAAACCTAACCAAAAACCTATCACAAACACTAACCCTAACACTAACCCTAAACTAACCCCTACACTAACCCTAAACCGAACCATCAATCTATCACTAACCCTAAACCTAACACTAAACCTAACCCTAACACTAAAACAAACCCTATGTCTAAAACTTAACCCTAACCCATACACTAATCCTAAACTTAACCCTAACCCTATTCCTAACACTAAAACTTAACATAAACCTAACCCTAACCATAACAATAACCCTAACCATAACCCTAACCCTAAAATTAACCCAAACCCAAACACAAATACTAACCATAACCCTAACCCTAAATCAACCCTAATCCTAACCCTAACCAAAATCCTAACAATAACCTAACACTAACCTTAACACAACCCATAACCCTAACCCTAGAATTAACCATAAACCTGACCCTAAATTTAACCCTAACCCTAACACAAAACTAAAACCAATTGTAACCCTAATGCTAACCCTAACCCTAAAAAAACCTAACCCTAACCCTAGCACTAACCCTAAACCTAACCCTAATTCTAACACTTACACTAACCCTAACCCTAGCCATAAGAGTAACACTAACATTTACCTTTAACCTAATGCTAAACCTAACACTAAACCTAAAACTAACAATAACCCCATCCCTAACCATAGCTCTAATACTAACACAAAACTGTAAACTAAAGCTAACACTAACACTAACACTTACCCTAATCCTAAAACTAACCCAAATCCTAACCCTAATTCTAATCCTAACCCTAAGTCTAATCTTAATTGTAACCCTTACACTAACACTAACACAAACCTCTCATTAGCCCTAAACCAACCTAACCCTAAACGAAAACATAAACTTGAACTTTCACTGAAACTAACGCTAACTCTAAACCTAACACTAACTTTAAAACTAATCTTAAACCAAAGCCTAGCCCACACACTGACACTAGCCCTAATCCTAACACAAAATTTAACCCTAACACAAACCCTAAACCTAACACAAACCCTAACCTAACACTAACTCTAATCCTAAACATAAACCAAATTCTAATACTAACCGTAAGCCTAACTCTAACCCTAACCCTAAAATTAACACAAAACTTAACAGTAAACCGAGCAATAACACTAAAAAGAAGCCTAAAACTAAATCTTACACTATCCTAAACTGTAACCCTATTTTAAAACTAACTTTAATTGTAACACTAACCCTAACACTAAAACTTACCCTAAACCTAGATGTAAACATAACCCTAACACTAACTCTAACCCTAAACCTAACACTAACCATAACAATAAGGCTAAACTTAAAACGAAGCCTATGCTAAGCCTAACCATAATGCTAACCATCACACTAAACCTAATTCTAACCCTAACACTTACACGATCCATAAACCTATCTTTAACCCTAACAATAAACCTAACCCTAACTGTAACCCTAACCATAATACTAACCCTGACACTTATCATAACACCAACCCTAACTCTAACCCTAATCCTAATCTGAATTATAATCCTAACCCTAACACTAAACCTAACCCTAAACAAACCCTAACACAAACATTAACCCTAAACCTAACCTAACCATTACCCTAACCATTACCTAATGATAACAAAAACCTTAACCCTAACATTAACTTTAACACTAAGCATAACCTAGCACTAACACTAAGCCTAACACAAAACTTAACCCTTATACTAAACCTAAACCTAACACTAACCCTATATTTAACATTAACCCTAAACCTATCCCTAAACCTAACATTAAACCTAACCCCAACCCTAATGCTAAACCTGATCTTATTTGTAACCCTCACACTAACCCTAAAACTATATTTACCCAAAACCTGTCCCTAACCCTATCATTAACCCTAAACCCAACACTAACACTAACACTAACCCAAAATATAACACGAACACTAACCCTCACGCTAACCCTAACCCTAACACTAACCCTAAACCTAATTCTAACCCTAAACCTTACACTAACTCTAGCAGTGATACTAACCCTAACCCTAACCGTAAGCCTAAAACAAAACATATCACTACTCCTAACACTAAACCTAAACCTAACCCTAACACTAACCCTTACACTAACTCTTACCCTAACACTAACTCTCACCATAACCTTTACACTAACTTTAATACTTATCCTAAACCTAACCATAAACCTAACACTAACACTAACCCTAACCCTAACGCTAACACCCTAAAACTAACCCTCAAACTAACCCTTATGATGACCCTTATCCTAACACAAACACTAACCCAAAACCTAACACTAACCCTAACCCTAACCCTAACACTAACCCAAACCCCAATCCTAACACTAAACCTAATCCTATCTGTAACCCTAAACTTAATGCTAACACAAACCCTGACTCTAAATCTAAAACTAACACTAACCCTATTCCTAACTCTACCTCTAAAACTAACCCTAACACTAACCATAACAATAACCCTAAACCTAAACCTAACCCTAACCATAACCCTAAATTTAACCCTAACCTAAACCCTAACACAATCCCTAACCCTTACCCTAACCTAACCTGAACACAAACCCCAACCCTACAACTAAAACTAACACTAATCCTAACAGAAACTTTAACCCTAAACCTAACACTAACCCTAAAACTAACCCTAAATCTAACCCTAATCATAACACTAACTCTAACTGTAACCCTAATCAGAACCCTAACACGAAACCTAACCCTATACTTAACACTAAACCTAACCCTAAACTTAACACTAACCCTAACACTAACTCTAACCCTAAACATAACACTAAACCTAAACCTAATTGAAACCCCAACTCTATCCCTAAACCCTAACCCTAACCCGAATACTAACCCTAAACCTAAACTTAACCCCAAAACTTAACATAACCCTATAGCTGACCCTATATCTAAAACTAACCCTGAATGGAAACCTAACCATAACCATAATCCTAACATTATCCCTTACTCTAACCTAACCCTTACACTAAAACTAACCCTAAACCTAGCCCTGAACCTAATACAAACTATAAACCTAGCCCTTACACTAACCTTAAGACTAATCCTATCCTAACACTAAAACTAACCCTCAACCTAACACTAACACTAAACATAACACTAACCCTTACCTTACCATAACCCTAACACTGACCCCATGCCTAACAGTATCACCAATCCCATTCCTAAACCTAAACTTAAATCTAACATTAACACTAACCCTAAACCTAACCCTAACACTAAACCTAACACTAAGCCTAAACATAACCCTAATCATAACAATAATATTAAAAATAACCCTAATCCTAACTCTACCCCTAATCCTATTTGTAACCCTAAAACTAACCCTAACTCTATCCCTAACACAAACCCTAACACTAACCCTAAAACTAACACAAACTCTCACCCTTTCCCTAACACTAAACCTAACACTAACTCTAACCCAAACTTTAAATTAATCCTAACCTAATCATAAACATAAACTTAACCCTAATATTAAACTTAGCACTAACTGTAACACTAACCCAAACACTTAAAACTAACCCTAAAACTAACCCTAAAAATAATACAAACCCTAACCCAAACACTTACACTAACCCTACCCGTAACACTAACACTAACTCTAACTGTTACACTAATCATAACCGTTTCCCTAACATTTAGCCTAAACCTACCCCTAAGTCTGATACTTAATCTAAACCTAACTCTAACCCTTACACTAACCCTCACCCTAACTCTAAGTATAAAATTAAAACTAACCCTAACACTCACCCTAACTCTAAACCTAACCCTAACACTCACCCTAACTCTAAACCTAACACAAACCCTAACCCTAAATGTAACAATAACCCTAAGTTAAACCTAAAACAAACACTAACCCAAACCTGAACCCTAAATGTAAACCTAATACTAAGGTTTACCCTAAACTTATCCCTAAACCTAACCTTAACTGTAACATAAAAGCTAACCATAACCCTAAAACTAGCACCCTAACCCTAAATCTAACCATAACACTAAAACTAACTCTAACCATAAATCTAAAACTATCCCTAAACCTAACCGTAACTCTAAGGCTAACCCTACACCTAACACAAATCTTACATATAATCTAACACTTACCCTATCACAAACCCTAACCCTATCCCTAATCTAACACTTACACAAAACCTAACCCTAACACAAACAGTAACTTAAACCTAACACTAATCCTAAACCTAACCTTAACCGTAACCATTACACTAACCCAAAGGGCAACACTAAGCCTAACACTAACCATACCAGAAACCTATACAGAACTCTAACACATAGTCTAACCATGACCCTAAAACTAAGACTGACCCTGACCCTAAACCTAACACCAAACCTAAACCTAAATCTAAGCTTAATTCTAACCCAAACACGAATCATA
Source organism: Callospermophilus lateralis (assembly GCF_048772815.1). Classification (NCBI taxonomy): domain Eukaryota; kingdom Metazoa; phylum Chordata; class Mammalia; order Rodentia; family Sciuridae; genus Callospermophilus; species Callospermophilus lateralis. The sequence continues at coordinate 45,151,915 of NC_135325.1, forward strand.
ACGCTAATCATAATCCTAATCCTAACACTAACCCTAACCATAATTTAACCCTATCCATAACCATAAAACTAACCCAGACACTAACCCTAACCAAAGCCTAACCCTAACACTAAACCTAAATCGAACCCTAACCCTAACCTTAACACTAATCCTATCCCTCACACTAACCTAAATTTTAATTTTACACAAGCCCTCAACCTAACTTTTACCCTAACACTAAACCTAAGCCTACACCTAAACCTAACCCTAACCCTAAACCTAACACAAAAGTGAACTGTAATCCTAAACCTAAAACTAAACCTAACTCTAACACAAATCCTAACCAACCCAAATTTTTACCCTAAAGCTACCCTGACCATAACCCTAACCCTTTACTAATACTAACACTAACCCTAACCCTAACACTATCACTAAACCTAACATAACCCTAACACTAACCCTAACCCTAACTCTAACCCTTATCCTATTCATAACCTTAACACTAATCCTAAATCTATTTTTAAACCTAACACTATCCCTAACCCTAACCCTAACCCTAATCATAAAACTAACTCTTACACAAACCCTAACCGTAACCCTGACCCTAACCTAACCTTAACCATATCCCTAAACCGAATACTAACTGAAACCAAAACCCAAACCTTTAGCCTATCCCTTACACTAAACCTAACCCTAACCCTGAACCTAGACTGAACTCTAACCATAACACAATCCCTAACACTTACCTCACCCTAATACTAACTCTAACACTAACACTATTGTTAACCTAACCTTAATACAAACCCTTACATTAAACCTAACAAAATCACTAATGATAACTCTAAACCTAAAACTAAAATTAAAACTAACCCTAAACCTAACACTAACACTAACACAAAGCCTAACACAAACCTAACTCTACCCCTATCCCTAAACTGAATAATAACTGAAACCAAAACCCAAAACCTAAGGCTAACCCTAACATTAAACCTAAACCTAACCTTAAACCTAACACTAATTCTAACACTATCTGTAACCCTAAACCTAAAACAAAACATAACCGTAACCCTAACACTAACCCTAAACCTAAACCTCAACCTAACCATAACCTTTACACTAACCTGAACCCTAACCCTAACCATAACCCTTAAACTAACTCAAACCTGTCCCTAAACCAGAACCCTAACACATACCCTAACTCTGATCTTAACACAAATCCTAACCATAACCCTAAACCAAACTTCAACTCTAAAAATAAAACTAACGCTAACCCTAAGCCTAATTCTATCCCTAACAAGAATCCTATCACTAACCCTAACACTAACCCTCAACCTAACTCTAAACCTAGCCTTAACACTAACCATATATTTTTCCCTAAGACTAAGCCTAACCCTAAACCTAAACCTAAACAAACCCTAACCCTAACACAAACCCCCCAAAAAAAACTAACACTAACCTAATCCTAACCATAAATGTAACCCTTACACTAAACCTACCCCTTACCCTGACAGTAACCCTCACCTTAACCCTACCCTTAAACCTAAACTTAACCCTAACTCTAAGCCTAACCTTAACCCTAAACTGAACATGAATCATAAAACTAAATCTAACACTACACTAACACTAACCCTAAACCTAACCCTAAACTTGACCTTAATACTAACCCTAAACCTAACACGAACCCTAAAAGTAACCCTAACCCTAAACCTTACACCAACCCTAAACCTAAACCTAACTCTAAACTTAACACCAACCCTAACCCTAACCCTAACGCTAACACTAACCCTAATAATATTTTTAACCTTTATGGTAACCTTAAACCTAACTTTAATCATAACACTAAACCTAACCCTACCACTAACCCTTACACTAACACTAACCCTGACACAATACCTGACACTAACACTAATTCTAACCATAACCCTAACTTGAACCATAACCCGAAACCCAACACTAAACTAAACCTTAACACTAAAATTAACCTAACGTTAACCCTAAAACTTACCTAACCCTAATACTAACCGTAACACTAACACTAAAGCTAACATAACCTAATACACACCCTAACCTTAACGCTAACACTATCACTAAACATAACCTAACAGAAAACCTAACCCAAACCTTAACCCTAAAACTAACCTAACTTTAACCCTAAACCTTACCTAACCCTAATACTAACCCTAACACTAACACTAAAGCTAACTTAACCTAATACAATCCTGAACCTTAACCCTAACACTATCACTAAACATAACCTAACAGAAACCCTAACAGAAACTGTATCATGATTACGAACCCTCACACTAAAACTGACCCTAACTCTAATGCTAACTCTAACACTAAAACTTAACCTAACCCTAACCCTAACCCTAACACTAAACCTAACCCTAACACAAACCCTAACCCTAACCCTAACACTACCCTAAACCAAACCTTAACCATAACCCTTACACTAACCCTAACCTAAAATTAATTCTAACCCTATCCCTAACCCTACACCTAAAACAAACACTAACCCTAACCCTAACACTAAACCTAACCCTAAACCTAACCCTTACACTAACTTTAACCCTATACCTAAGTATAACACTGACTGTAACCATAAGCTTAACCATGAACCTAACACTAACCCTAAACCTAAACCTAACAAAAACCCTAAAACTAACAGTAACCCTAAACCTTACTCTAACCCTAACACAAACCATAACACTATATGTAACACTAACCCTAACCCTAACACTAACACTAACCCAAATTCCAAACCTACATTTAACCCTAACCCTAACCCTAAATTTAACCCTTACCCTAACCCTAATTATAATGCACACCCTAACCCTCACCCTAAATCTAACCCTAACCCTAATCCACAACATAACCCTAAACCTCACACTAACAATAACCCTAAACCTAACCCTATAACTAACTTTAAAGCTAACCTTAAAAAAACACTAACTCTAAACCTAATCCTTACACAAAATCTAACCCTAACACAAATCCTAAACTTAACACTAACTGTAACCTTACCCAAACCCTATCACAAAACCTAACTCGAATCATAAGCATAACCATAAACCTAACCATAACCAAATATTAACACTAAACTTAATCCTAACACTAACACTAATGCTGAACCTAACCCTAACCCTAAACCTTAAACTAACCCTAACCCTAAGCATAACACTAAATCTTACCTTACCTCTAAACTTAACTTTAAAACTTACCCGAAACTTAAACTTAATGCTAACCCTAACACTAACCCTAACCCTAATCCTAACCCTAAAACTAAGCCTAACCCTATTCCTGATCCTAAAATGAAACCTAAACCTAAGCCTATCCCTAACCCTAAATCTAACCCTAAATCTAACCCTAACCCTCACACTAAAACTAATTCTAACCCTAAAACTTACACTATACCTAAATCTAACTTTAACCTTGACACCAACCATAACCCTAACCCTAACAGTAACCTTGACACTAAACCTAACATTAACCCTAACTCTAATGCTAACACTAATACGAATCACAACCCTAACCCTAACACTAATCCTGAACCTAAAACAAACACACAAAACTTAACACTCACCTAACCTTAAAACAATAACCTAACCTAAACCTAACCTAACCTTAACCATAACCTTTACCAAACACTAAACACTAATAATTACCCTAACCCTAACCCTGACCCTATCACTAGCACCAAACCTAACACTATTCCGAACCTAACCATAACAGTAACCCTAAACCTAACCTTAACCCTAAACTTAACATTAACCCTATCCCTACCTCTCACTGTAAAATTAATGCTAACACTAAGCCTAAAACTAACCCTAACCCTAACTCTAACACAAACCTTTACAGTAACACTAACACTAACCCTAAGCCTAAACCTAAATCTAACCTTTATCCTGTTTGTAACCCTAACACTAACCGTAAACCTATCTTTAACCCTAACACTGTCCCTAACCCTAACACTAACCCTAACCCTAAAACTAGCACTAACCCTAATTATAACCCTAACACTAACACTAAACCTATCTTTATCCGTAAAATTATCCCCAACCATAAAACTAACCCTAACCCTAAATCTAACACTAGCACTTACTCTAAACCTATCCGTAACACAAATCCTCAACCTCACCCTAACCCTAACCCTAAACATAAACCTAATTTTAAAATTAACACTAACCCTAACCCTCAATCGAACCCAAACACAAATCCTAACCATAACCCTGACACTAACCTAACACTAACTATAACCCTAACCCAAATCCTAACCATAACCATAACCCTAAACCAAACACAAGCCACATCCCTAGCCTAACATTAACCCTAAAATTAATTATAACCCTAAACCTAATCCGAACCCTAAAACAAACCCTAACCCTAAACCTAGCACTAACCAAAAACCTAACCATAAACTTAACCCTTACACTAAGCCTAAACCTAACATTGACACTAACACTAAATCTAACTGTAATCTTAACCCGAACACTAACACTTACACAAACACTAACCTAACTCGAAACCTTACCCTTAACATAACCCTAACCCTAACACTATCTTAACCCTAACCTTAACGCTAAACCTAAAACTAACAGTAACCCCAACCCTAAACCTAACTCTAATCCTAATACAAAACCTAAATCAAAAGCTAACACTAACCCTAACACTAACCCTAAACCTAAAAGTAAACCAAACCCTAAACATAACTCGAACCCTAAACCGAAGCCAAACTGTAACACTAACCCTAACACTAACTCTTACACACCCCTAACCCTAACCCTAAACCAACCCTAACCCTAAACAAAAACATAAACCTGAAACTTACACTAACACTAAACCTAAACCTAACACTAACCCTAACACTCTGTTTAAAATAAACCTTAAACCAAAACCTAACCCTAACAGTAACACTAGCCCTAATCCTAACACAAAATTTAACCCTAACACAAATACTAACCCTAACACAAACCCTCACCCTAACAGAAACCCTAACCTAATACTAAACCTATTCCTAAAACTAAACCAAATCCTAACAGAAACCATAACCCTAACCCAAACTGTAACCCAAGAACTAACCCTAAAGCTAACTCTATCCCTAAATTTAGCACTAACTTTAACCGTTACCCTCACTCTAACACTAAAACTTACCCTAAACCTAAACTTACACCTAACCTTAACACTAATTCTAATCCTAAACTCAACACTAACCATAAGATTAACCCTAACCCTAACACTAACCCTAAAATTATTCCTAACCATAACCCTAATCTTAATAATAACTCTAACGTTAACCCTAACGTTAACCTGTACTTAACACCAACTCTAACCCTAACACTAACACTAAGACTAAACTTAACCCTCACCCAAATTATAACCCTGATCCTAACCTTAACTTTATACAAAACCCTATGACTAACTTAACATTTACGGGAATACAAACCCTAACCCTATCCCTAACTTAAACCTAACACAAACCCTAACCCTAACCCTATACCTAACACTTACCCTAACCCTTAACCTAATCCTTACAAAAAACTTAACTTTAAACCTGACATTAATCCTAACCCCAACCCTAACACTATCACTAACCCAAACCCAAACACTAACCCTAACGCTAATCCTAATTGTAACCCTAACCCTAACCCTAAATCTAACCCTAATCCTAAAAGAAAACCTAAACCTAACCCTAATCTTAACACAAAATTTAACTCTAACCCTACCCCTAACACTAACACTAACACTAACCTAACCCTAACCCTAACACTAACCCTAACCATAAGAGTAACCTTAATCTAACATTAATCCTAACTGTAACTTAATGCAAACCCTTACCCTAATCCTAACACTTACTTTAAAACTAACCTTAACCCATAACCAAACCCTAACACTAAAAATAATCCTAATCCAAACACAAAATCTAACCCTAACACAAAACCTGACCCTAACCCTAACGCTAACCAATCCCTAAAACTAACCTAAATCTTAAACGTAACCATAACCTCAAACCAAAACCTAACACTAACAACAACAGCAAGCCTAAACCTAACTGTAACACTAACCCTAAACCTAAACCTAACCCTAAACTTCACACTAACCCTAACCCCAAACCTAAACCTATCACTAACTCCAATCCTAACCCTAACACTACACGTATTATTAACCCCAAACCTAACACTAACACTAATCCTAACATTAAGTCTAACCCTAACTCTAACCCTAAACCGATCCAAAAAGTAACACTTATTCTAAAACTAACCATTACCCTAACTCTTATTCTACTTGTAACCATAACACTAACCCTAAACATATATTTAAAATAACACTATCCCTAATACAACCCTTACCCTAAAACTAACCCTAACATTAACCCTAAAACTAACCCTAACCCTCAGTCTAACACTTAATCTAACCCTAACCCTAACCCTAACACAAACACTAAATTTAACACTAAATCTAACCCTAAATTTAAACCTAAAACAAATCCCAACTGTAATCCTGACCCCAACCTAAACCTAACCCTAAACCTAACCCGAATCCTAACCACAATTGTACCCCTAAACCTACACCTAACCCTAACACAAACCCTAACCCTAATCCTAACACTAACCCTAACCCTAAACCTAACAATTACACTAAACCTAACCCTAACCCTGACACTAAATCTAACCCTAACTTAAAGCCTAATTCTAACCCTAGCATGAAACCAAAACCTAACCCAAACTATACTGCTAACACTAACCCAAACCCCAACACTAAATCTAAACCTAAACCTAACCCTAACCCTAAAGCTTACACAACTCTAACTCTAACCCCAACCCTAACACTAACCTTAACCCCGAACCTAACACTAACCCTAACCTTAAACCTAACACTCACCCTAACCCAAGCTTAACCCTAACCCTAAACCTAACCAAAACACCAACCCTAACACTAACCCTAAACCTAACTTTAACCCTAACACTAAACCTAAACATGACCCTAACCCTAACAATTAACCTGACACTAAACCTAACACTAACCCTAAACCTAACCCTAACCCTAACCCTTAAACTAACCCTTAACCCTAACACTAACACTTACACAAACACTAACCTAACTCGAAACCTTACCCTTAACATAACCCTAACCCTAACACTATCTTAAACTAACTCTAAACCAAACCATAAACATAGCACTAATCTAACCATAACCACAACCCTAAACCAAACAATTACCCTAACCTTAACCCTAAATTTAACACTTACTATAAACCTAACGTTAACCTTGACACTAACCCTAACCCTAACACTAACACTAAAGCTAAACCTAAGCCTAAACCTAATCCTAACTCTGAACTTAACACAATCCCTGACCCTAAAATTAACACTAATTTCTACCCGAACATTAACCTTAACATAAACCCAAACGCTAACCCTAACCCTAAGCCTAACACTTATACTAAACCCAACCCTCACCCAAACACTAACCCAACATAACCCTAAACCTAACACAAACCCTAACCCTAACCCTAACCCAAACACTAACCCAACCCTAACACTAACTCTAAAACTAACCCAACCACAAAACTAAACCTAACACAAATCCTAACTGAAACCATAACTTTAACCCTGACCCTAAACCGAAACCTAACATGAACTCTAACCCTAACCCTAACACTAACCCTAACCTTAACCCATAATCTAACACTAACCCAAATCTAACCCTCAGAATAACCCAAAAGCTAAAAATAACCCTAAACCTAATGATAATCCTAACACTACCCCTAAGCATAACACTATCACCAACCCTAAAAATAACTCTAATCGTAACTCTAACCCTAATCCTAACAGTAACAGTAACCATAACCCTAACTCTAACCGTAACACAAATCCTAACAATAACCTAAACCTAAACCTAACATAAACCCTAAACCTTACCCTAACCTTATCCTAAACGTAACGCTAACCATAAATCTAACCCTGACACTAATTCTAAACCTAACCCTCACCCTAACTCTAACCCTAAACCTAACCCTAACCCTAACAAACCCTAACACAAACCGTAACCCTAAACCTAACCTAATTCTTAGACTAACCCTAATTCTATCACTAACACTAAACCTAATCTTAACATGAACCCTAACCCTAACATCTACATTAATCTTAAATTTAACCCTAACCCTAACACTAATGCTTAACCTCAACCTAACACTAACCTTAAACCTAACCCTAAACCTAAACTTAACTGTATCCCTAACCCTAACCCTAAGCCTAAACTAATCCAAACAGTAACCGTAATCCTAACCCTAACCCTAACACTTACAAAAACGTTAACCCTAACCCTAACAACATTAACCATAATATTCAATCAAACCCCAACCTTTTCCTGACATGAATCCTAATCATAATCCTAAACCTAACTCTAAACCTAAACCTAACCCTAGAACAAAGCCTAAACCTAAAGTTTGCCCTAATCCTAACACAAATATTAACACTAAACCTACACCTAAACCTTACCCTAACACAAACTCTAACCCTAACCCTAACACTAACACTAACCCTAACCATAACAAAAACCCTACCCTATTCATAACAGTAACCCTAATCTAATGCTAAACGTAACCTAACCTAATGCTAACCCTTACCCTAACCATAACCCTAATGCTAAAACTAACCTTAAATCACAACCTAACCCTAACAGTAATATAAACCCTCATCCTAACACAAAATCTAACCCTAACACAAACCCTAACCCTATCTCGAACCTAACCCTAACCCTATCCCTTATCCTAAACCAAATCCTAACCATAATCATAACTGTAACCCTAAACTTAACCCTAAAATTAGCACAAACCTTAACCCTTAGCCTAAAACTAACCCTAAACCTAACCATAACCTTAATCTTAAACTAACCCTAACCATAACCCTAACACTAATTCTAACCATAACCCTAACCCTAACCCAAACATAAACCGTAACCCTCAACTTGACACTAAACCTAAACCTAACAAAAACCCTAACACAAACCTAAACCCTAAACCTAACCTAACACTAATCCTTACCCTTACCTAATGCTAACTCTAACTCTTAAGCTAGCACTGACACTAACCATAACACTAACTTTAACCTAACCCTAACACTAAACATAACCCCAACCCTAAACCTATCACTAACACTAACCCTAACCCTAACCCGAAACCAAACATTAACCCTAAACCTAAACCTAACACTAAGCCTAACACTATACCTAAACTTAAAACTACCACTAAGCCTAACCCCAAACTTAACATTAAACATAACCCCAAACCTAACACTATCCCTAACACTAACCCTAACACTATCCCTACACCTAACACTAAATCTAACCCAAAATGTAACATGAACCCTAACCCTAACCATTAACCTAACACTAAACCTAACCCTACCCCTAATCGTAAATCTAACCATAACACACACACTAACATTAACCCTGACCCTAAAGTACCCCCAAATCTAACCCTAACATGAATCCTAACCGAAACCGAAACCCAATTCTAACCCTACCCCTGACACAAACCCTAACCTAATCCTAACACTAACCCTAATCCTAACACTAAACCTAAACCTAACCCTAACCCTAACCCTTATACTAACCTAAACTCTAACAGTAATTCTAACCATAACCATAACCCTAATGCTAAAACAAAACATAACTCTCACCCTAGCACTGAACCTAACGCTAAACCAAAATTTAATGCTTAAACTAACTCTAACTGTAAAATTAACCCTAACCCTTAAACTTAGCCTAACTCTAACCCTAACTCTAACACTTACCCTAACACTAACCTTAACATTACCTATAACAGTAACCCTAAACTAACACTAAACCTAACCCTAAATCTAACCCTAACAGACACCCTAAAATTAAAACTAATCCTAACACAAACACAAACCCCAACACTAACCCTAAATCTATTCCTAACTGTAACACTAAACAAAAAACTAACACTAACCCTAACCCTAACATTAACCCTAATACTAACCCTAAACCTAAACCTAACCATAAAGATAACCATAACACTAACCCTAAGCCTAACAAAATCTTAAACCTAACATAAAACTAACCCTATCACAAACCATAACCCTAACCCTAATCTAACACTAACACGAATTCTAACCCTAACCCTAACACTAACCCTAACACAAACTGTAACTCTAAACCTAAACCTAAACCTATCCTTAAATCTTACAATAACCCTATCACTAACCCTAACACTAATTCTAACTGTAACCATAAAAATAACCCTAACAAACAGCCTAACCCTAACCCTATCACTAACCCTAACCATAATTCTAAATCAAATCCTAAACCTAACAGTAATCATAACCTTAACCCTACCAAGAATTGTAATGCTAATCTTAACCCTAACCCTAACAGTAAAACTAACGCTAACCCTAACCCCAAAGATAACACTAAACCTAACCCTAACTATAACCCTAACACTAACCTTAACCCTAACTCTAACACAATTCCTAGCTCAAACTCTTACCATAAACCTAACTTAACCCTAACCATAAACCTAATTCTAACAAGAACACTATCTCTAACCCTCAAACTAACCTTAAACGTAATCCTAACACTAATGCTAAACATTAGCCTAAACCTACCACTAACTCTGAACCTGTAATCATACCTATCTCTAAACCTAACCCTAACCCCAAACCTAATCTAAAACCTAACCCTAATACAATCCTTAACCCTAAACCAAACACTAACCCTAAATCTCACCCTAACCTTAACTCTTACACTAAACCTAAACCTAACCCTAACCCTCACACTCACTCTAACCATAACCCTAACCAGAACACTAACACATAGCCTAACCCTAACCTTAACCTTAACACTAACACTTACCCTAACACTAAACTTAAAGTTAACCCTAAGATGAATCATAACCCTAACACTATTCTTAAACCTAAAACTAACCCTAACAGTAATCCTTATCCTAAAAGTACACCTAACACTAATCCTAAACCTAACACTAAACATAAACCTAACCCTAAACCTAAAACTAAACCTAACCATTACCCTAATACTGACCCTTTCACTTACCTTAACTCTAACACTAACACTAACCCTAACCTTAACCGTAACCCTAACCCCAACCCTATCCATAAACCTAACAGAAACACTAACCATAACCGTAACACTAAACCTAACCTAACCCTAATTCTTAATCTAACCCTATCCTTAACCCTAATACGAACCCTTTCCGTAACCCTAATACTAGCATTAACCCTAACAATATTTCAACACTAATCATAAATCTAACCCTAACCCTAGTTGTAACACTAACCCTAACCCTAAACCTAACCCAAAATATAACCCTAACCCTAAACCTAAACCTAAACTAATTTAAACTGTAACTGTAAATAACCCTAACTCTAACCGTAACACTTACACTCACCTTTAGCTTAACCCTAATTTTAACCCTACCCCTAACCCTAATCCTAACAGTAACCCAAATCCCAACCCTAGCTCTAACGCTAGTACTAATCGAAATCCTAAACCTGACCCTAAACCTAACTCTAATCCTCAAAAAAACCCTAAATCTAAACCTAACCCAAACCATAACACAAACTTAACTCCAAACCTAACCCTAAACCTAACAGTAAACCTAACCCTAACACTAACACTAACCCAAACCCCAATCCTAAAAATAACCCTAAACTTAATTCTAAAACTAACCCTAAACCTTAAAAAAACCTTAAACCTAACCCTAAAACTAACACTATTCCTAACCCTAACACTAAACCTATCTCGGACCCTAACACTAACCCTAACCCTAAACCTACCCTTGACATTAACCATAACCTTATCCATTACAGTAAACATAACCATATCCCTAAACTTAAACCTAAACCTAAAACTAACACAAAACCTAACCCTTAAGGTAAGCCTAAATCTAATCTAAATGCTAACCCTTAGACTAAACATAAACCTAACCGAAACCCTAACACTAACTCTAAACAAAACCCTAAACAGAACAACAACACATAGCCTAACACTAATCCTAACTCTATCAGTAACACTAACCATAACTCTAACACTAATTCTAACCCTAACACTAAACCTAACCCTAAAACACATCCTAACCCTAACCCTAACACTAACCCTAAACCTAACCCTAAACCTAACTCTTACACTAACTCTTACCCTAACCCTAACTCTAACACTAACTGTAACCCTAAACTTAACAATAACACTAAAAATTACCCTAGCACTAACCCAACTCTAACCCTTACCATAAACATAAAGCTACCCCTAACACTAACCTTAACCAAAAACATAACCCTAAACCTAAGTCGAACACTAAGCCTAACACAAAATCTAAACCTAACACATACCCTAACCCTAAACCTAACCTAACCCAAACACTATAACTAATCTTAACACAAATCCTAACCATAACCATAAAACTTCCTTTAACCCTAACCCTAACATTAAAACAAATCCTAACCCTAACCCTAATTACTAAAACTAATCAAACACTAACCCAAATCTTTACACTAACTCTAACCCTAACCGTAAACCTAACACTAAATTTAAATGTAACCATAACCCTAAACCTAACGCTCACCATAAACCTTAACGTTAAAACTAACCATAACACTAACCCTAACCCTAACATATATCTTAACCCTAACCCTAACCCTAACACAAACCCTAACCCTAAACTTATCCTTAACCCTAATACTAACCCTAAGCCTCACCCTTACACTAACTCTAACTCTAAATATAAACCTAACACTAACCCTAACACAATCACTAACCCTAACCTAAACTCTAACACTAACCCTAACTCTAAAACTAAGACAAACCCCAACCCTAAACCTAATGCTATACCTAACTGTAACCCTAACCTTAATGGTAATGATAAAACTAAACTTAACACATTCCCTAACCCTAACCCTATCCCTAAACCTAACCCTAACTCTAACAGTAACACTAACCCTAAGTATAACACTAACCCTAATACTAACCCTAAACCTATCCCCAAAACTAAACCTAACCCTAAGCCTAAACCTTACTCTAACCCTAAACCTAATCCTAACACTAAACCTAAACATAATCTTAACCATAAAGATCACCCTAATCCTAACCATAAACCTAACCATAACCCTAACACTAATACTAACACTAACCGTAACCGTAACCTAACCCTAAGCCTAACACAAATTCTAACACTAACCCCAACCTAAAACTAACAATAACACGAAAAATAACCCTAACCCTAAGGCTAATTCTCAACATAACCCTAACACTAACCCTAACTCTAAACCTAACCCAAACCCTAAATCTAACCATAACTCTAACGCAAACCTAGCAATCCCCTAAACTAAAACCTAACACTAACCCTAACCCTTACCTTAACCCCTACCCTAACACTAACCTTAACCCTAACTCTAACCCTAACACTTACCTTAAATCTAACCCTAACCCTAACACTAACCCTAACCCAACCTAAACCTTAACCCTAATCTTAACACTAACACGAAGCTTAAACCTAAACCTACCCCCCCACACTAACCCTACCCTTACACTAACCCTAAACCTAACTTTAACCCTAACACGAATCTTAATCCTAACTATAACTCTAACACTAAAACTAAACCTACCACTAACCTTAACTCTAACCCTAACACTAACCCCACCCTAACACAAACCCTAACCAAAACTCTAAACCTAAACATAACGTAACCCTAACCTTAACCCTTACCTACCCATAATTATAACCCTAACCCTAACAATAAAACTACCCCTAACACTAACCCTAACCTAACCCTCTATCTAACACTAACCCCAACCCTAATATTATCACTAACTCTAACCCCAAATCTAAACCTAAACCTAACATTAACCCTAACCCTAAACCTAACTCTAAACCTTATCCAAACCCTAACCCTAATAATAATACTAACCATAAACCTAACCCTAAATCTAACCGTAATCCTATTTGTAACCCTAACATTAACCGTAACCCTACACAAACACTAACCCTAACCCTAACATTAACCCTAACACGAAACATAACCATAACCATAACCATAAACCTAAACCCAAAATTAAACATAACACTAACCCTAACACTAACCCTAATCCTTACCCTAAAACTAACCCTAAACATAGCACAAAACCTACTACAAACCCTAACCCTATCACTTACACTAAACCTAACCCTAACCCTATCTCTAACAGTAAATCTAAATGTAACTCTAATCCTAACCCTAAAACTTACCCTAACCCTAACACTAACACTTACCATAAATCTTACCCTGACCCTAACCCTAACCCTAACACTTACCCTAACCCTAACCCTAACCCTATTAGTACCACTATGCCTAACACTAAACTTAACTTTAAATCTAAACCAAACTCTAAACCAAAACCTAGCCTTAGGAGGTAAACTTAACACTAACCCTAAACATAGCACTAAACCA